>NC_142937.1:8995411-9047911 GCF_046866305.1 Octopus bimaculoides | reverse complement strand
CGTCCACAGAAAATTCTACCAGCGGTAGAAAGTGTTGTTCCTGGAGTAACGGGGGAAAAAAAAGGAAAAATATCGATAAATCAGTATAAATTCACTAGTTCAAGACTGTTTCTATGATCAAGAACATAACTCCCAAGAATTCACCTAACACAGTTAAAAATGTCATAAAGTGATATTATGAATCATTACTTGCCGAGGGAACACTGTAAAAACCGATATGTTACTTCAGCGCTCTTCCATTGCAAAAAATCGGTCAGCTTCTTGCAATCGAGAACTGTATAGTATATCTTGTTGCAGAACTATATGATGTATTAAGTTGTTTGCGATCTCGTGAATCACAGTTTGTATCGAGGATGGAAATAGAAATACTAGGAACTTACGTAATCGACTTTGGAAGTATGAAAGGAAATACCTTGGAAACCTATAATGACGCAACTATATTCTGAGATGTAGTTAATCAATGGCTCAGCTGATTCTACACCCACCATCAACGCCGCTGACCCCTCTCCCACACCACCGCCTCTGTCAACCTTGACTAACAATAGATTTGTTTTAACTGATTCTTTTTAGAAACCATAAAACGCTACAACACAAATTAAAACTTTAAATATTGTCCACCAGTATTGACGTCATACTTTATTTTTCATTTCATTTTAGTAATAAAAGAACTTGTTAGTGTCTTTTTTCTAAATTAACGACATATACAGTTTATTATACCATACATTAACGTCCGAGAAAAAAACATGATACATGTCTCGAATCTTCTGCTGCCTTCTTCAGAAATTCTAATATAAGACTGTGTGCGGTGTTGTTATCCAGGCTAAAGAAATCTAACACGTCATTGGCGCCGTACAATGTTCTAGGTGATGTCATTAAAACGTCCCGCATTGCATTACGGTAGGACAGAGAGAGAGAGAGAGAGAGAGAGAGAGATAGAGAGAGAGAGAAGAAGGGGAAAGAGACAGAAAGAGGAAGAGAGAGAGAGAGAGAGAGAGAGAGAGAGAGAGAGAGAGAGAGAGGGTAGAAGAGGCAGAAGGAGAAGGATAGGAAGAGAGCATTGAAAAATTTACAAGTAATTTGGTCATTAAGTCTCAGAGCAGCTCTCTCATAAGCAGACCTGCAGACAAAGCTCTCACCTGTGACCATCCCGGCTTTGTAGTTTTAGATTGTATATCAAGGACTGCTTTATCTATTCTGACCTTATTTTTTAAAAGACAGTAAGTTGGGATTTGAAAGCAATTCAGTTGTATTTCTAGCAGACTAAGGGACCACGAAAATTTCTCTCAATGCCACGATCAGTAGCTATTATTCATATTGTTTGATCTTATGTCAACCCTGATCGAGTAAACCTTTGATCAAATGCATTGTTGTCTTGATAATTCAATTCTTTTCAGTCGTTGTGTACTATGGGCAACGTCATCCAATGTGCCCTGACAGTTAGAGTTGATCAAATCGACCCCCACACTTACTTCTGAAATCTTGTACTTATACTTTATCGTAAACAAACCAACACCGATTGTCGAGAGATGTTTGGGAGACAAACAAAGATACACACACACACACACTCATACAAGCATGCATACACACATTCACATACGCACATTCACATACACATACAAATAGTAACACATACCCCAACATACATACAGACGTCTTTCAAATTCATTCCCAAGATATTGCACGACCCCGGAGCTGTTTTGAGGATATAGCCCAAAGTTTCGCGTAGAGGGGATGAACCCGCGGGTATTGATGTAAATTTCTAAAGCACACAGACATACTTGAACTTACGCAAACATCTTTGATGGCAACATATCTGATAATAAATGTTTTGCTCAGGTACAAATCTCTATTTATTCACTCCCAAGATATTGCACGACCTCGGAGCCTCTATTTGCTAAGGAGGGTAACATTAGTTATATTATTCATGCAGTTATCAAAATACTTTGGTAGAATAAGGAAAAGGAAATAGCTGCCGCTGGCAATCAAAGCCATACCGACTGGCTCATTGGGCAGCTTATTACATACACTGTATGAGTAACACAGGGGTACTCAGGGATGCCTTCTTTATCAAAAATAGATAATAAAGTGAGCGTTAGCAGATGCAGTGGTGTAGTGAACGAAAATTAATTGAAATTTTGCGGCTCACGTTTTCCGGTTTGTTAACGCCCACATACACAGTTTGATTTGATAAATCCATATGCATAATGATGATTCGTTAAATTGACACACGCCATATAGACAGTCTTTCGTTGGCTCATTAAATGTGAATTGTATTTAATGAGCCAACAAGGGAGTTTATTTGACGTCGTTACTCGACCTTTTAGAAATAGCAGCCAAGCTCCTTTAAAACACACCTTCACTGTGTTAAATAACAAACGATATATTGGATAATGTAGTTCTAAATATCTTAAAAAGGGGTGGTCATAGCTATAATGTCTTCGGTCATAGTTTTGTTCGAGCAACAGCATCAACCACAGCAATATCATTGTATCTAAAAGTGAGAAGAAATAGTTTTCTTAAATGAATTATCCACTCTTCATTTATGTCATTTTTAATTAGTATCAATACGAGAAAAACAGTACAAGTCATTATGATTAATTAATTGGTAGATCCACTCGATGAACACTTTAAATCTATTAGAAGAATTATCTATTGCACTTACGTTTATATCCTAACACAAACCCCCAGCTTCCTTGCAGATCTTAATAATTCTTTCCACTATAGGTACAAGGTCTGAAATTTTGGGGAAGGAAATAGTTGATTCCATCACTGCCAGTGTTTAACAGGTACTTATTTTAGCGATCCCGAAAGGATGAAAGGTAAAATCGACTTCGGCGGAATTTACCAGCCACATGGTTCCGGTTTCAGTCCCACTGCGTGGCATCTTGGGCAAGTGTCTTCTACTATAGCCTCGGGTCGACCAAAGCCTTGTGAGTGGATTTGGTAGACGGAAACTGAAAGGAGCCTGTCATATATATGTATATATATATATATATATATATATATATATATATATATATGTGTGTGTGTGTGTGTGTGTGTGTGTGTGTGTGTGTGTGTGTGCGTGTGTGCGCGCGCGTGTGTGTGTGTCTGTGTTTGTCCCCCTAGCATTGCTTGACAACCGATGCTGGTGTGTTTATGTCCCCATCACTTAGCGGTTCGGCAAAAGAGACCGATAGAATAAGTACTAGGCTTACCAAGAATAAGTCCTGGAGTCGATTTGCTCGACTAAAGGCGGTGCTCCAGCATGGCTGCAGTCAAATGACTGAAACAAGTAAAAGAATAAAAGAGTAAAAGAGTAATCGGAAGAAATGCTGCTAAACGTTTTTGTCCGACGCGTTAACAATTCTATCAGTTCGGTGTCTTTGTAGAACTCAATAATAACCCTGAAACATGAGGTGTATTCGTAGAATCGGTAGAGCTCCCTTCCTATCTACATACGAATTTTGCTGGCGTTGACTCTGTCTTTTAACCTTCCGTGGTTGATAAAATAAGTACCAAAGAATGGAGCTGATTTTAAAGTTACTCCTAATTTGAAATCACTTGCTTATCTTAAAAAATAATAATAGTTTTAAATTTTCAAGGCCAGCAATTTTAGGAGAGGATGTGGTTGATTACATTGATACCACCCCCCACCACCACCACCAATGCTCAAGTGGTACTTATTTTATCGAGCCGAAAGGGTGAACTGCAAAGTCGAATTCAGAACATAAAAAACTGGTAAAATTTCACTAAGCATTTTGTCAGACGCGTTAATTTTTCATGGAATAACGAAGCAGGTAGAACGACGAACGGAGTAATTTGCATTATTTCCTCTTGATCCTTTACCTATTGTATTTATGAGGTGGCTAGATTTGCTAGAGATAACAGTCGCATTTCTCTCTGCTCCTACTCCACGGTTTTAAAAGGAAAAGATATAATGTTGTAGGTCATCAAGATATACTGAATCTGACCCCACCCGCCCCTCTCAGGATGATTATAGCTGGAGTGTATTTTGATTACGTGTTTACTTGATCAGGACTGGCCTCAGGTTGACAGCAACAACGGTGACAAAAACTGCGTGCTTAGTTGAAATTTCTTAGTTGAAGTTTCAACAGTTCAATGCCGAACGATTATTACAAATAGCATCGAATATCAGTCGGTGTCGGTTCACTCAATTGTATCACTTCCATTATAACAATTTACCTTCTCCGTAGTTAAAAATAATATGTATTACATTCGCAAACGTGTGCAGTACTAAAAAGTAAACTTAAATTTGTACAAAATCTCTACATTATTGGTTCAAGATATTTATTCACTGGCAGAAACGTTAGCACGCCGGGAGAAATGCTTAGCGGTATTTTGTCTGTCTTTACGTTCTGGGTTCAAACTCCACCGAGGTCGTCTTTGCTATTCATCCTTTCGGGAGTCGAGAAATTAAGTACCAGTTGCGTACTGGGGTCGATCTAATCGACTGGCCCCCTCCGCCCAAAATTTCAGGCCTTGTGCCTAGAGTAGAAAAGATATTCACTTAAATTGTATCCTTGGACAGGGTAGGGGTATTACAGCAAAATTTAAGCAGGGATTCCAAATACCGTACAAACCAGCAAGGTGGAAGCGTACAGTACTTAAATAGTCGAACCATCGATGAGGTTCCGTATCTATTAATGACGCTTCGGGGCTCGGTTACGAGGAACTTTGCTGTTGATATTTTATTTATTTCTTTTATTCTAAGTAAAAGATTACCTGCAAAGTTCAAAGTTGATTATAGGTGAAATCGATCTTTACAACAGTTTTGATTTTCATCTTTTTTTGCCATTTCTTCGTTTATGCTTCAAATGCTGTCAAAAAGGATGGATACTGCATAATCTTAATTCTCATATTCTCCTATAAATACGTGACCTTGTACCAATGTATGAAACTGACATCCATTCAGAAAAACGTTTTATTTTTATTCATTCGTATAAAGTTACATATAATTCATCATCACATTGACGACTGAATTACAATAGCACTGTGCTACTGGCGGCTGTAACACAACTCACACCCACAACACGATTTGAAACGAACACAGTAAGCTGGATAAACTTTCATTAATCACACAACGTAGAGAAACGGGTTGGCAGAATCGTCGTCCAAAATGTCTTGAAGCGTTTCTTCCAGCTCTTTACGCTAAATTCACATACCACCGAAGCCAACCTTGTCTTTCATCCCACCGGGCTGCTAAACTAGAATATCGGTCAAATATTGGGGTTGATGGTATCGAGTAAACTGATGGTGATGTGCCTAAATCAGAAGCCATTACTCACACAACTTCCTGACATTTATAACGGCGAAGCGTGCATAAACATAGTATATATTTAATTAGGTAGACTTAGACTTTAATGCTTTGGCTTTGAAGCAAGCTCTGGAGAGCAGATATGAAATATTGGCTCGTCGATCGATAGCGGATTATCGATTAGACCAGGTATGTCTCTCCAATATCTAAATTCTTCGGAGGTCAACATTGCTTTTCATCCTACTAGGGTCAATAAATTATAGTTACCAGTTAATTACTGGTGTTAATTTAATCGACTGTGCCATGTCCTAGAGTGTGCTGTATTGTGCTAATGTTAGACATCAATCTATCTGATCTAATCACAATTTAAACGGTTTAGAATTGAAATGATGGTTAATACGAATATATGTGTGGATGAGTGGCAGAATATATTGGTTGACAGAATGTTTGTGGTTAACGGAACTGGTAGAACGTCGCACAAATATTTTGTGTATATTTGATTTTGTGTCTTTTAATTCTGAGTTGATAACCTGCCATTTTACTGTCCGCTTTGTCTTTCATCATTCCGTGATCGATAAAATGAATAGTTGATTAAATAAATACTAAGTTTGATGTAATCGACTATACCCTTAAAGACTGTTCTTGCAAAGCCTCAGTCGAATGACTTGGGCCAATAAGAGGATAAAACAATATATACAGTTTTACATATCCCCAACTCATTTTCTCCTGAAAAAACTGTAGACGTATTTAATAAATACGATATGAATTAATAACAAATGAGAAGTGAATTGATTTTATGGGAAACTTTTGCCCAAAATGAATGATTGATGTTCTTTTCAGATGCATATGTGTGTGTATGTGTATGCGTGCGTGTGTTTATGTATGTATATATGTATGTATGTGTGTATGTGTGTATGTGTGTATATATCTGATGTAAGGAGAGAGAGGGAGAGAGGAAGAGAGAGAGATATTGTCAAATGCATTTCTATAACTTCCTCAAATATATTAATTGACTCACATGAAAATAAGTCGCTGTTAAATTCCATATCAACCATGATAGAGCTGACCTGTGATTCCAGTCGTGACCACCACTTATTTTTAGGGAAATCAGGACTAAATAATTCAATATGTTCTTTTCTTATTCATTTTATATAGTCTGGGCAATTTGACGGAGATTTGGCTGTTATTTCTAACAGATCGAGCGACCGCGTAAAGGCTCTCTCTTTGGCTCATTTATACAGATAAATATAATGCAGTACGTCGATTTAATTAGTGAGTTCACTGTATATTTGATGACTATTTGATAGTTTACAATACCAGATTCAGATTATATCCATAGCCACGAATAAAAGGCTCGATATCACTGCTGTGTATCTTCTCCAAAATAATTACAAGAAAGTAATATCTTCTGAAGTTCGTCCTCAACAAAATGACTTACGCGACATTAATATTGTCGTTGATATCCGATATTTTATATTAATATTGATCCCAAAAAATGATAGAAAGTAATATCACTGATTTCTTTGCATAATATGACTAACATCAAAAGAGAAAAAATATTTGTGAATTGAAGAATATAGTTGAGGAGTGTACAATCTTGTAATTGGATTCTCAAGACGAATTCTAAATGAGAAAAGGAGGTATGGAGCAAATAATAATAACAATGGTTTCAAACTTTGGCACAAGGTCAGCAATTTCAGGGGAGGGGGTAAGTCGATTGCATCGACTCCAGTACTTAACTGGTACTTATTTTATCGACTCCGAAAGGATGAAAGGCTAAGTTGACCTCGGTGGTATTTGAACTCAGAACGTAAAGACAGACGAAATGCCACATAGCAATTTTTCCGGCGTGCTAACGATTCTGCTAGCTCGCCGCCTTCACAAATAATAATAATAATAATAATAATAATAATAATAATAATAATAATAATAATAATAATAATAATAATAATAATAATAATAATAATAATAAATGCCCGGATGCAGTACCAGGCAGTGGCTCTCATGGCTTCTGATCTTAATTGATTGGAAGTATTATCATGTACATTGTTTTGTCTTGGTATAAAAGATGGGCTACAGCAAATATTCTGCTTAATACCACAGATTTGCTTGTCAGTTGATTGATCTTATCCAGTTGAGCATGTCCCTTGGTGGCTGACGATATGTGCATCTCTGTTCATGAGCAGAAGTAGTGAGGGACATCATAGCCATGTGTTGAGAGGAATTCTTTGGAGTTTGAATAATTCACCTTTGGAAATATGAGTATTTTGCTGAACATCCTTAAACAAAACTTATTCAGGTACCTTTTGATCGGGATGGGCTACTCGACCTGAAGAAAATTCTAACTGGGCCCCACCTGCGAGGTCATGCGCTGTTTATCTTGATATGAGATCATCATGTCACGCACATATTATTGTGGTGCATGTGCCTGGGGTACCGTTATCAGACGGGTAGTCATGATGGGTATACTGGGCTTCGTATATTTGTACCCCAGTGTCACTTTCATGGCATGCATTGATTTCTCATTCAATAATAATACTAATAATGATAAGAATCCTTCTTTTCTATTCTCTATATTAAATAATTATAAGTTCGTTACATATTGTTTTAGAAATTGCTGTCAGGTCTCATAGTAAATGAATTGCGTAGCTTTTTGGAGAAGGAAGCACTTTACCAGAAGTGCAAAAAGGATACTGAAAGAAAAACAAAGGAGACTGCTGATCTATTGTATACTGATATAATGAAACTCACCAAAGTGGTAATAAGAACTTAGATATTGTTTGGATACTACAAAACGTATACGAGAATGTACCACTTTATTGGTTTTTAGAATACCTGATGAATCTCGGCGTTTATCAGAAGATTAGCAGTTCTTTTTTATTTTTAGGACAATGGACGAACTAGAGGGAAGCAGATTTAAAATACGGGGATGAATCGTTAGGAAATGTGAAAATCCGCAATGGAATATTTCAGCGAGGCTCGCTCTATCTATTACTTTTCGTAGGTGCGTTGATTTCTTTGATAAGTATACTGAGGAAATATACACCTGCTTATAAGCTTATCAACAACATGGAGAAAATAAATTACCTGCGATATATGTTTGACTTCAAACTGTACACCAGAAATAAAGAAGAGTTTGATTCATTTGTTCAAATAGTAAAAATATTTAGCAAGGATACTGTATGCAGTTTTTGGAGAATACGTCTTCAGTATTAATCATGAAGAGATGTCGAAGGCTTAAATGTAACTGGATAAAGATGTCATAAGCTGAAGTCGTTAGATCACTGAAAGAGAATGAAGAATATAAGCATCTGCAGAAGGATAAGGTAATGGAAAGAAAAATGAGAAAATCTCTAAAAAGAATACAAAACGGGTTGGGAAGTGTTAGAAGCAAAACTAAATGGAGGTGATGTCATCAAGGCAATCAATATTGGACAAAGACAGACCTACAAGAATTGGATCGAAGGACTAGCAAGCTGCTTACAATGCATAATGCACACCACGCTAAATTACTAAAGACCAGCTCTATTTACAAATACGGGAAAGAAGCAGAGGTTTCTTAAATGCAAAATACGCTATCAATACTGCGATTTATGGTTTGGAAACTATGTTGTGATTAACGAGAAAGACTATTATTTGTGTCTAGATATATATTTAAAAGATGACTGAAACTGAAAGATTTCAAGAATATATAAAAAAAAAATAGAACAAATAAGTGGAATGGAAAAGAACTATATGAGTTATTTATGCAACAAGAAAAGGATTTTGGAATTGAAGAATGCTGGTTGTATCTGAGAGATGGAAACCTGAAACGAAGAGCTGAATCACTGAATCACTGATTGTTCTTCTCAAACAATAATAAAGACATATTGGTAAAAGTCAGTCAGGGAGCAAATGCACTGTGTATGAAAAAGGGCTGAAAGTATCAACCATCTTCTCAGTTAGTACAGTAAGGTAATACAAAAAGTGTGTAAATGCATGTATGACTGTATCAAGAAAAGAGTGCATCGGGGTGTTTATGAATCTAGAGTGACGTAATGAACACGAGTCAGAGTTTGTCAAGGTGAGTGATAGTAAAAATATTTAGCAAGGATACTGTATGCAGTTTTTGGAGAATACGTCTTCAGTATTAATCATGAAGAGATGTCGAAGGCTTAAATGTAACTGGATAAAGATGTCATAAGCTGAAGTCGTTAGATCACTGAAAGCGAATGAAGAATATAAGCATCTGCAGAAGGATAAGGTAATGGAAAGAAAAATGAGAAAATCTCTAAAAAGAATACAAAACGGGTTGGGAAGTGTTAGAAGCAAAACTAAATGGAGGTGATGTCATCAAGGCAATCAATATTGGACAAAGACAGACCTACATTTTTATTTGTTTTGTCTTTGATCAGTAATTGTAATTTTCCATTAGCTTCTATCTAAACATCAAAGGAAATGACCACTATTCCCTTCAAACTTTGCTTTTGTGACCTGGACATCAATGTTTTGAAATTGACTTATTTTCCATTACATTTCAGATTTAGCGCTGAGTTGCTGAAGCAGAAGTATCGTTATAGCAAATATTCTGCTCAATATCACAGATTACTTGTCAGTTGCTTAACCATAACCACTTGAGCGTGTCCCTTAGTGCATCCCTGATCATGAGTAGGAGTAATGGGGATTCTTTGGTGTTTGAATTAATGCAACAGAAACAACGTTTGAAGGATATATGTATCATTTTTCATACTTTCTAAGGGGCAAGTAAATAGGAAATTACAGTTGCTACCCAAAGACAAAAATCGTGTTGCACAGTGTAATTATGTGATTTCATGAGATTTGTTTTCGTAGAAACTAATCGTATTATTGAAACAAGGAGACAAGATATGATCATGGGGTGGGGAAGGCAGTATAAGGCAACGTCTTTGGCTGCAATTCCATATAATGTCACAGAGAGAATTCCAATGAAACTGAAAAAAAAAAGACATAGATGCAAAAAGCAAAAAAGAAAGAAAGAAAGAAACTGAGAAATGTCAGGAAATGACACTAGCAAAAACGACAAAAAGAATGTGGATGAAAATTAATGCTGTGGTAACAACAACTAAACGTGGAGTGAACGAAAGAAACACTACTACTACTACTACTACTACTACTACTACTACTACTACTACTACTAGTAGTAGTAGTAGTAGTAGTAGTAGTAGCTATTATTACTATTACTGAAGGTGGTGAGCTGGGAGAATCGTTAGGACACCGGGCAAAATGCTTAGCGGTATTTTGCCCGTCTTTACGTTCTAAGTTCAAATTCCGTTGAGGTTGACTTTGCTTTTCCTCCTTTTGGGGTCGATAAAATAAATACCTTGTGCCTATAACAGAAAAGATTATTATTATTATTATTATTATTATTATTATTATTATTACTATTATATCTCATTTAAGTACAAGGCTAGCAATTTTAACGGTGGGGTGGGGTTAGTTGATTACTCAGCTGGTATTTTATTTTATCGATTTCAAGGGAATGAAAAGCAGAGTCGATCACGGCGGCATTTGAACTCAGAATATAAAGAGCCAGAAGGAATGCAATGAAACATTTTGTCCGACGCTCTAACAATGCCCGTCCAAGAAAAAAAAAATGAGAAACTATTATCTGTATAGAAGAAAACAAAATCAATTGTGAAAATAAATCACAAAAATCAATAACAATAGCGACAATATATCATGAATTAAAGTAAAATTTAGAAATAAAATATCAGAAATCGATATATGTATACACACACGTACTTACGCACACACACACGCATGCACACACGCATATATTTATTTAGATATATATAATTTCATTGAATACATTGCAATATGATTACCGAACAGTTTAGTATGTGAAAGCATATTCAATCTTTATAAAATATTAATATCCTTAAAATATACTTAGTCATACTGGAAAATAATAATATTAGAAATTATGACCCAAATATTTTGGTAAACTATGCAACAATAAGTTCTTATTCAGACATAAAAATCGAACTCGAGAAATATCAGAAACAAGTATTTATGAGTTCTGATACTCACAACCAATATCTTTGACACATATAAAAATATCAAATTATATGGCATACCATTCAGCAGGATTAAGAAACACATTCATATGAAGTTTATAAAATATTCATATGCATATTATGTTTAGGCTGGCTACGAAATATGGTAATAAGAATGACGTTATGAAAGAATAATATTGAGTTTAATCGGCAATTTCTTACTTGTTTAACATTTGTTAGATCTACACCTGCATCTATACAGTTCTGCCTGACGAGCCTAGAAGGTAATTAATTTCCAAGATCGTCAGAAAGTAATAACATGTGTGTATGTGTGTGTGTATGTACGTATATACACACACACACACACACACACACACACACACACACACATATATATATATATATTTTTATATATATATATATATATATATATATATATATATACATATGTATGTATGTATATACCTTTGTCTAACTGGCTCGTCCTTACATTTACTTCTGTCCCGGCTCAAGTTGAAATCTCTTGAGCACTTCGAAGTGCATTCCCTAATATAGTGAACACCTGTCTCTAACCTATATATATATATGTATATATATATATATATATATATATATATATATATATATATATATATATATATATATATATATATATATATATATATATACATACATATAGCAAAAATTTAGATTCAGACGAATATGTTACTTAAATTGAGGCACCAGAATTTAGTACGGTATTATCTATACAATTTCAAAGTAAGGTGATTAAAATCAAAATAAACAACAAGGATATCCAGAGGTAATGCAGTACAATCGTTTTATGTAAATCCATATAATTGAACAATGCAATAATTACAACAATTTAAAATGAAGAGCAATCCTCAGCTGCCCAAAGACATAGAATTTAATTAAATTAGAACAGATGGAAACATTAGTATAATTATACCTAAAATCTCCAAGAAGGTAAGGAGGTAGACAAAGAACATATTGCCTCTACTACAGCATATAAGTTACTAAATTATCAAGAAGACTCTGCCGCTGGTCGGAAATAAGGTAAAGGATGACTCGTTCGAGAAAGCAACTTTCTTCCACTGCTCTCGGGACCAATTCTGTAGGTTTTTATTCCACTCTAAACGCTTTGCAACGTTTGATTTTGAAAGTAGTGCTTTTCTGATTGCAGCCCTCCCATGAAATCCGGCTTTGTACTGCTCCCGGCAAACAGTTTTCGTGGAAACTGGGTTCTCCAGGTGGTCATTAAGCTCCGCAGTAATTTTGAGAGCTGTACTTTGTGAACCTTTCTAACAATTCACGAAGAGTCCGACGGTCCCTATCTGAAAGTTTTGGTTTTCTTCTGGAGTTTTGTTTCGACGAGGAATTTCCCCCCACCCCTCTTTCTCAAAGGTTGTCATTACTTTCGTGACGGTATTTCTTGATGCACCAAACATTTCGGCTGTTTTCATTACGCTAGCACCTGCCATACGAACACTAACAATTTGACCTCTTTGAAAAACCGACAGATTTGTCATTTTAATGAATTTTAATTACCTTTTGTGATGATATCTGAAAAGAAACAGCAATTTTAACAAAACACATTAAGCAACATTAATAATAAATCAAAAACATAAAAATTAACAAGCTTTTGATGGTTTTATAGATATTTCAAAATTATGATGCTATGATGCTAGGTATTTCCATCATTTTGTCTATATATGTATAGATATGTATGTACGTATACATACATACATGTATATATATGTATGTACGTATACACACATATATATATAGTAAGGATGTGTGTGTGTGTGTATATATATATCTTCTTTTATATGTTTCATTCATTTGACTGCGATCATGCTGGAGCACTGTCTTAAAGGGTTTTAGTCGAAGAAATCGACGCCAGGACTTAATCGCTGTAAGCCTAGTATTTATTCTATCAGTCACTTTTGCCAAACTTCAAGATTACTGGGACGTAAGCACATTAACATCGGTTGTGAAGCGATGGTAGAGAACAAACACAAGCAAACATAAATATATATACCTATATATACGACAGGTTCTTTTCCGTTTCTGTCTACTAAATCCTATTTATATATAAAGAAAGTTCTGTCGCATTTCAAGACGGGAAAGAAACAAATGCTGCTTAGGTCATAATTGATACATCTGTCAAGATAATATTACTCCTCATTATGGATAATATAATCTTACCAATTTGGCAAATTGTTGATCACTCAGGCGTGAGAACCTTCAGATTTCGAACAAAAGAAACACTGAATATAATTTTTAACCCCTTCCCAGCAAAACTATTTTGCCTCTAAAAAATTAGTGCAATGACCTGTAAAGATGATAATCGAATGGAGAGCGGTCAAGAGATTAAGGAGGATGAGGCAAAAGGTCCATCTGTAGAGTCATAATGTTTTCCTATGTGACTTGGGCAACATGTGGTCTTGCATTATTCTCTGAGAGCAACATCCATTTACGATTGACCAATGATGGGCGTCTTTCCATACCTTTTGTACCATACATTCAACTGACGACAATGCTTCTGCCCATGAACTTTCGTTTTGGTTTAACACTTCATGATATACGGCACCCTTTATATCTCATGGAACGCTGCATAACTTTTTCAAGTGTAGTCCTCGCTTACATATATATTTGTATGTAATTTTCTTCTACATTTTCCCTCTATATTTATATGTAATTGAATTTTCCTCTTCTCTATTCATTTAGAAAATAGATGGATTGAAAAAATCATTTTTCCTAATATTAGCGTAGCAAATTGAGTTATCTCATATATCCCATAGCATTGACACGCACACACAAGTTTCCTGTTTACAAAATGAAAATTTTCTTTCGTCAGATAAACCGTGTGAAAATTCAACATTTCGGGAAGCTGTCTCGAGAAACACTTGTATTCTTTCAACAGCAAACAACAACAACAACAACAACAAATAATAATAATAATAATAATAATAATAATAATAATAATTTCTTTTATTAGCCACAGGGGCATAGGTGAGGGGAACATCACAAAGACAGTAAACAAATCATTTGGGGAAGGGGAATAAGAAATGAAAAAGATAGTGAAATGCGATAAAAGTACGCATAGTGTACAAAGTATGTGATAACATGAATGATGCAGTCATCCTCATGCAGGAAAAACTCCTCCTAGTGCCGATCAAGGAATCCCACAGGTCCATGATTACCCTGACCACCAAAGGTAAGGGATCTCTCTCTCTCTCTCTCTCTCTCTCCTGCTCTCAAAATAATGTTTTATATACTTGACGCAGGGCCGGTTGATGTGAAGGATATTACCAGAACTATTGAGAAATTGTATGCGGCTTTACGTATAAGAGACGAGAGCAAAGGAAAGAAAGGCAAGAAACGAGATAAAACTATACACATTTATAAAGTGTAAAGTTATGGATGATGCTTTCCAGTGACAGGAGAGCCTCCTCTGAGAACCTTAGAGAACCAGTATTACCTGACCACCAAGATTATGAACCCTCACCAGACTGCTGTATTCCAGTATACATGTGCATGCTCATTGAATTCTATTCAACCTAACCAGTTTTGCCAAAGTCGCCCATCTTTTGACAACAAATTATAATAGCGTTTTTATTAACCTTTTTTCTTCTCAGCAGGTGATTTAACAGGTTCAAATCATCTCTTATAAAGCTTGGCATATGAATCAATATGGTTCTCAGTAGCATGTTTACAAAGTTGTTGAGACTGTGCGCTTTATAGATTGGGACTATTAGAATTAATCTTAATTTAAGATCAATGGGTTGTTTATTGTTTATACATGATGCGACTGAGGTTTTACAGACAGCGTATTGTAAACTCTTGAAGATTGTTTAGCGAACATTGAATGTTCGTTAGTTAGTCGAATTGTTGAATTTTTTTGCACGTAGATGAAGGAAGGTACTGAATTGTTTTCATCGTTTTTTATTGGTGCTAATCGCTTACATTTTGATAATGGTTCCAAATTTTGGTACAAGGCCAACGATTGTGAGGGAGGGATATGTCGATTACACCCACCTATGTTCAACTGGTAGTTCTTTTATCGACACCATAAGTATGAAAAGCAAAGTCGACCTCAGTAATATTTGAACTCAGAACGTAAAGACGGACGAAAGGCCGCTAAGCATTTTTTCCGACGTGCCAGCAATTCTACCAGCTCACCACCTTAGCATCTCCTTTTTAATAACAAGCGTGTCTTGCAGAAGGGCTAAAGTAATGTTGTAAAGATCAAGCTCCATAATTACAACAACCATTCATCTACGTCTTTAATTAGGATACCGTAATTGTCTTTATGTTCACTGATAATTCCCACTCTTTTCAACTAATATGGGATTCGGATTTAAAGTGTGGCAATTAATGATTTGGAAGGGTAGTTATAAAATCCCAACATTATTCTGATGCTCTGATTCTATCCTTTTCGGTTATAACTACTTTCATTCTCTATATTTAATCAATCAGTGTTTCCTTGTCAAAAAATTAATCTGTTACACATAATTTTTCACAGAAATAAAGCGTAGTCTTGTATTTCACTGAAGCCGAGATATTGTGGTGTTGAGTGAATTTTAGACATTTTGAGAGTACAAGGATTTGTTGTTGAAAGATTTTTGCATGAAAGATTGATTAACTTCTGTCTATCAAATTTAATTTGTGCCATCTGCTGACGTGAATTCTGTTGACTATATCTAAAAAATGATCTTTCAAGTTGGCTATTTGTATTTGTTGATGTTTTCTCTTTTTTACCAACTTCACTCTAATATCTAAATTCCTTTTCGTTCCAGATTGTGGCTTGTCTTGTTTGGGATTCCTGTTCCTTTGTATGTTTTGCAATCCTCGGTTTTGGGATGTATTCTACCTTGTGTGACAGAGATTTTAGATTCTTCTACTGGGGACTTGTATTGTCTATCTTGGAATTACTGTTAATATGTTCGTATCTTTAATGATTATAAGTGTGAATCTTTGGTGTTTGTTATTTTCGCTCGTGAATATTTTAGTTTTATTCAAGAATAGGTTATCAGCATAAAATTATCTCTTGAATTCAGCCTCATAATTACTAATCCAATTAGTACTTTTCTGCATCTCTGAAGCAATGTTAAAGCTTCATTTTCACATTTTCTCTTCAAATATCAGCAGGTTTCTCATCTAGTGAGCCTTCTGCTTGCTTTGAAATTTTCATTGCTCCTCAGTTGATTCGAATCTTTGTTCGTTGGATTTCGCTCTTAATCCTAATAGTTCTATTTCTATTTTGAATTTTTGTACAGCCATCTCCTCTCGTTGAATATGAAAATATACATTGGAATACGTAATCTTGAAAGGATTTGATTGTAGTAATGTATATGGGATATGATACGATATTCTAGAATATGTAAAAATCTATTTTGAAATAATTTGATTGTGATGGCATTTTAAAATACATATTATAGTATTTGGAAACAATTTGATTGCAATAATGTACATTGGAATGAATTAATTAGAATATAAAAGGAACAATTCATTTTCTTTTTTTAATTTTTACTTGTATCCCTGCCCGTAGTTTATTTTGACATTGTATACATACATACATACTTACTTACATACACACATACATACATACTTACTTACATACAAACATACATACATACATACATACATACATACATACATACAAACATACATACATACATACATACAAATATACATACATAATACACAATCCTTTGTCTGATAATGTAGAATACATGTCGAAAGAATTCGCACGACTCTACCGCAACGTATCATCAGATGAGAGGCTGAGCATAATACTCATGTACGTATACTCCCCGCCTGTCGGTCTGTCTGTCTGTACGTTTGTCTCTCTCTCTCTCTCTCTCTCTCTCTCTCTCTCTCTCTCTCTCTCTCTCTCTCTCTCTCTCTCTCTCTCTCTCTCTCTCTTTCACACACGTGTATGTAAGTATAAATGTAACTCATATTTTTAGGGTCTGTAAAAACTCTTGACTTTGGCTACATATCTGAGACGTATTAAAAGATGAAGTTGTGGGGTCACGTTTTACTTTTTGCCTTATTTTCCCCATAACTAGACGCTTTGAAAAATTTAAAGTAAAATAAGCTACAGGCTTAAACAAGTTGTAGATCCGATATGATCGCCTAAGTGACTGAATGTTACAATCCATCAGGATCGCAGTTTAATGTACACACGCAAATACATACATACATGAATACATGCATACATACATACATATATGCATACATACATACGTACATACATGTACACACACAGCATATATACATATGATTCAGTAAGTACTAACTAAATTTAAACGTGTATTTTTGTGTGTATATATATGTGCGTATGTGAGTGTGTTTGTGTGTGTATGTATGCGTGTGCATGCGTATATATGTTGAGTAGGTAGGCATATGGAAATCACCAGATATAAAGATTCTTTCTCGTTGTTGCTTGTATAGACATGTATGTACTAAACAATAGAACAAAGCTTTATGTTCTTTGCATTTTATTTTGTTGCCACGAGCTGGACAAAATAATACATACATTGTAAAATTAGGCAAACGAAGACTAACATTACTTTGTCAATGTCGTCATTGCTTGCCAACCGCTAACTTATAAAACGTCTCGGTACTTACTAAATTACTCCTACAAAGACACTATTGAACGTTTCCTCGAAATTCTCCCCGAAATAAAATGATTAATGCCTTCATCTGACACAGAGTAACCTTTATCTAGTGGGTTTAGTCGGTTATGCGATTACACCTCTGTATATTCGATATCAGAATAAGAAGAGAAAGTATTTGAAATATTAGATTCTTTTTTCCTCACAGAAGCTCAGCGAACTCTTCGTTGAATTCCCGATTAGATTCATCGCTGCTGATCACAAATAATTTTCTCTGGATTTCGGATTTTACTGAATAAATCCGTGTTTAATCTTAATTTAATATTTTGCCAACCCTATAAGAATGAAAGTCAAAGCTTACTCATGCTATATTTTATCTATTTTAATCACGAGCGTAATTGTAATGCATTTGCTTGTCAATTAAACAACTCTCCAAGATGAAATAATGAGAATCAAGTGAACTTTAAAACGTAAAATACCAGAGTTTAGTGACTTCCATCACCAAAATTTATATCGCAAAATTCGTGACTCTGTGTAATATATATATATATATATATATATATATATATATATATATATATATATATATATATATATATATATATATATATATATATATATATATATATATATATATATATATATATATACTCGTATGCACTTACACAAACACATAGTTCAGTCCTTAGGAATAAGAGCTGAATGAAACTAGGATTCTCTTCAGGTGTAGGTACGTTCGAATTACGTTTGAATCATCGGTCATCCATACTGTTTGAAGTCATACAACTGTCATGATATAAATACGGTGCAAGACAGATCGTTCTGATGAAGTGCAAATTGTAACATAACCAAACTACCAACGGTAGTTGATTAAAGCAGGAATCGCACATAGTTTGCGGGTTTCTAGATACACCTTATCAAGTTCTTTCATACCTGCATATTCTTTTGCCTGTATATTTTGCATTGCACTTCAGTTTTCGCTTCTGCATACAAGGAACCTATTTACATTCCCCGATGCGTGTAGGCGAGATTGGGTAAAATACACGAAGTAAAGTTATGAAAGATAAGATAAAATAAGATATATGAAACGGGGTAATTATGAAACACTGTAAGCGGTTACAAAGAATAATATAATAGTGCTTTATGGCTTAATTCTAGGGTATTCCAGGAAGGGATAGAAAAGATAGGAAAAATCCCTGAAGTTTCGCCACAAAGAATCACTGCCGCTCGGATTGGAGCATGCCTACGTATAGATTGACATATAGCCTGTACGGCAAATCAAATGCGCTGAAATAGACAGTTTTCTTGAGCAGAAAATAAACAATCGATAATTATCTATACGTTCTTGGCAAGTGGATCTTGAAATTACCTCAGCATTTTTTTCCTAAAGAAATTCTTCTCTATTAACTTCTGCTTAAAAGTTTACTGCAGATTTTTAATGATCCAATTATCTAAAACATTGGTAGATAGTTGCATACCAGGAATCAGGGAGCCTCGGTACTGAAATGATGTCTGCGAGTTCTTAAAGATCAGGTATTGGCTTCCGGCTGGTCTGTAGATGTCAGGATGTAGTGTTTATGTATGGCTGTTCTTCGGTTCATCATTTATAGGTTTCAGCAGTGAATGGTACATGCATATGGCGGTGAGATATAGTATTTCCATTTATATGATCGGCTGTACACTTTAGCCCTCACTTAGAATTTTAGACAGTTTATGACTCATTATGCAAAAACTGACGTATGCTGGGACGGGAATTGTATCCTGGTGTAAAATTACTAGTTAGCGTCCTTCTTTATAACTGTTCCTTTTACTTTGGGTGACACAAAACGTAGGAGTCGGATACCTAAAGCAAAGTAAGGAGGGAAACTGGTTAAGAGGGATGCTGGAAAGTGAAGGATAGGAATTAGAGGATGCTTATTTTGAAAATCTCTTGTTGATTGTTTCTCTGCTCAAATTGTAACCTTCCTTAAACCTTAAATTTAATGCTAACTCAACTCTAGTGCACCCCTTAGTCAATAATATGTATCATAAGTTATTTCAAATCTTTTTGAATAAGGTTTAATATAATTTATATTATGTAGCTGTCTATTTAAAGATTGAAAACGTTTTATTTCAGATCATAAATTCGGAATAAAATGTACAATTGGAGTGTTGACTGCAGTTTATTATTTTTTCTGCCGTTGTTATTTTGTGTATTTTCCTATTTGTGTTGTTACTTAACACGAACGTGTTTATATGAGTTTGGTTGAATTGTTATTTAAAAGGATTATAAAGAGATTTGTCTGAGATTTCTAGAAGATGGAGTGAGTTAAAATATTCGAAATTATTCAGTTAATGAATAATATCAATACTACTAATATTTATGCTTCACAAATAATACTTTTAAAACAAAAGAAACACATTTTCGGTCATTGAAAAATTCAGGACATCAAATTGATTCAACAACCCTTGGCTGAATTTAAAACAGGAAACTACTTAATATGTAAATCCAAAAAGATTTTCGGAAACAGAAAAGCAAAAACATCATGCGTCGAGGAAACCGCAACGAGTTGTTGAATTATGAACTTTCACTTCCTAATATAAATTGTAATCATCATCATCATCATCATCGTCATCATCATCATTCTTCTTCTTCTTCTTCTTCTTCTTCTTCTTCTTCTTCTTCTTCTTCTTCTTCTTCTTCTTCTTCTTCTTCTTCTTCTTCTTCTTCTTCTTCTTCTTCTTCTTCTTCTTATTATTATTATTATTGTCTTTGCACAGCTTTTAGCGCTGGAGATGTACTACGGTGTCAGCTGATCCCTACCAGTGAACTAAAAGAATACCCCTTATTTTTCGAGCACCATTCGGAGTATTCGAGCGGTTCCAAGCAGGGCTGTTTTCTGCACGTGTTCTACCCTTATCGATTCCCCTATTTGTTCCATTTACTTCTCAAGATTTTTACTTACCGTTACCAGAGCTCCGACAATTATTGGTACTACTACCACTTTTTTCAGCGACCATAAGTGCTTAACCTCCCATAGATATAACTTGTTATATCTATCGGCTTTTCTTTCTTCCTTATCGCATACCTTGTTGTCAGCTGGGCATGTTATATCTATGATCCAGCATCGTTTGCTTTCTTTCTCAATTAACACTATGTCTGGTTTCCTATTCTTTATCGCATGGTCGCACTGAATCGTAATATTCCATAGGAACTTTGCATTATAATTTTCATTGATGACTTCGGGTTTATGTTTGTACCATATTTTTGCTCTGTCGAGTCCATACTTGTTGCAAAGTGTCCAATGGACAATCTTTGCTATGTTGTCATGACGTCTCGTATATTCTCTTTGGGTTAGTGGGCTATATTCTTTCTGGTCTATAATAATAATAATAATAATAATAATAATAATAATAATAATCATAATAATAATAATAATAATAATAATAATAATAATAATAATAATAATTATTATTATTATTGTTCAGTAGTTTTATTTTTATAACGTGCTTTCACTTCACTACCGAGCGCAGCTCTGTGCGCCTTGAGTATGTGCTGTGGTTTGCTGTGGTGCTCTTATGTTTACTGTATGAAAGTGTTTTGCGTAGAATGTGTGCAGTACCCAGTAGTGCAATTTTCTGTATGTTATATATATTTGTAAGTCCTGGTGTTTTTGTTATGTATTTGTCTGAATATTTTTTTTATTATACCTAAGGCACCTACTATGATAGGAATTGTTTCTGTTTTTAGATTCCACATTCGAGTTATCTCTATTTCCAGGTCTTTGTATTTTGAAAGTTTTTCCATTTCTTTTAGAGAAACGTTGTCATCTGCTGGTATTGATACATCAATTAGAAAGCATTTTTTTTCTTCATGATCTTTGACAACTATATCTGGTCTATTTGCCTTAATTTCTCTATCTGTGTGTATTGGCATATCCCAGAGTATGGTTGCTTTCTCGTTTTCTGTGACCTTTTCTGGCGTGTGTTTACCATCTTTTTTCTGTTGTTATTCCATAGTGTTGGCATAGCTTCCAGTGTATATAGGTCCCAGCTCTGTCGTGCCTGTGAATATATTCCTTCTTAGCCAGGACTGGGCAGTCAGAGATAATATGATGTATTGTTTCTTGTCGATCTCCACATATTCTACAGTTACTTGTTATATTTCTTTTCATTATGTGTTTTTGGTAATTTCTGGTGGGGAGGCTCTGGTCTTGTGCAGCAATTAAAAATCCTTCAGTCTCTGCTTTGAGTCCTGAGCTTCTCAGCCATTGCTGGGATTTTTCTCTGTCTATTTCTTTCGCATTTAGTTTAGCCCAGTATTTACCATGTAGGGGCTTTTCTTGCCATCGTTTTATCATGGTCCGTTGCTGTTCTAGTTTTAGTTTGGATTTCATTTGTTTTATAGCTTTTGTTGTTTCTTCTTCTTCTTCTTCTTCTTCTTCTTCTTCTTCTTCTTCTTCTTCTTCTTCTTCTTCTTCTTCTTCTTCTTCTTCTTCTTCTTCTTCTTCTTCTTCTTCTTCTTCGTATTTGTTAGGTAGATTGATTTCTTGTATTATTATTATTATTATTCTTGTTGTTGTTGTTGTTGAAGTTATTATTATTATTATTATTATTATTATTATTATTATTATTATTATTATTATCATCATCATCATTATTATCTCTTCATCACAGGTTTTGTTGGGGCTCCTGGAGTCTTGCATGTGTCGCGGGCTTACTACCTACGGTACCATGCTATTTGCTCTTTTCAGCTATCAAATACTTTCATGATTATTCTGGCCGTACCAAGGAGACAAACCTTTTGTAACAGTTCTACTGGGCAGTCTATTCCAATTTCCTTTATATTTCTCTTGACGCCTTCTGATACTGTTCCAAAGGGACCAACAATAATTGGCACTACCGTCACTTTCTTCATTTTTCATAGCCGGACTATTTTGTACTTAAGAGGGTTGTATCCATCTTTTCGCCCTCCTTCTTGACTATTGGTGGGTGAAAGGGGTATGCAAAATCAACTATATAGCATGTGTGGTGCACCTCGTCCACCATCACTCGCTCCGGTCTGTTATGTCCTAGCACCTGATCTGTTTGGACTGGGAAATCCCAGAGGATTTTGCTAGTCTCTGACTCCGCCACTCTCTGCGGTTTGTGCTCATACCACGTCTTGCTTCTCACTAGCCCCTACTTTTCGCACAGTTTCCAATATAGCACTTTCACTACCTGGTCGTGTCAGTGGTTTTGGGAAAGTCTAGGGCATTCGTTCGTGACATGGGCAATGGCTTCATCTACTCTATTGCAGATGCGGCACAGCGGAGACATCTGCTCATTCCAAAGGTTGACCCTCTAGTTCGTGACCAAAGCTTGGTCTTGTACTGCTAGTATAGTGCTCTCGGTCTCTTTTTTTAGGGTTCCTTTTATCAACCAATCCCACCAATTTTTCCCAGCAACTTCTGTTGTGGCTGCATGGAATTGATTGTGTTGTCCCGTCTTGCATAATTCTTCTTCGTGTACTTTTTGTACTTCTTTTTTTGTTTTCCCTTTTTTCGTTGCTCTCAATACTCCCTCGTTCCTAACTGTCACTAGCAAGGTTTCCTTACTTCGGGCTAGGTATCTCATTAAGGTCTCGAGTTCGATACGCACGCAGTCTTCCACACTTATCAGTCCCCTTCCACCATTTTCTCTCTTCATGTATAGGCGATCAGTGTCTGCACGTGGATGATGGGCTTTCTTAGGAGCTTTCTTGACTTCCTGTTCATCTCTTTTAGCTCCTCCTCTGTCCACTTCAGGATTTCAGTGGCATGCGAGTTTCTGGTATTCAGCTTTGAAACCAATATTTTCCTCACTCGCCGCAAGTACTCTCTTTTTGTCTTTTCCTTCATGACTTTTAGTCTGATTTCATCTGCCTCAAGTATTCCCAGATATTTATAGCTGGATTGAGGTTGAATTGCCTACATAACTTCACCACTTGGCAACCACATGCCTACTGTCCTGACACGTTTTCCTCGTCTCATCACCATTGTTACTACTATTATTATTATTATTGAGTGAGAGAGCAGTGCATATCATCAACCATTATTATTATTATTATTATTACTATTATTATTATTATTATTATTATTATT
The DNA here is from genome assembly GCF_046866305.1 of Octopus bimaculoides. NCBI lineage: Eukaryota > Metazoa > Mollusca > Cephalopoda > Octopoda > Octopodidae > Octopus > Octopus bimaculoides. The sequence goes on along the minus strand of NC_142937.1, from coordinate 9,023,913 downwards.
ATTATTATTATTATTATTATTATTATTATTATTATTATTATTATTATTATTATTATTATTCATTAATTGAAACATTTCATCGCATGATGGAGCGCTGATGCTGTCGTCCGATTTGCCACCAAATCTCTTAATCATTATACCCTTCCATTATAATAACTACAGAAGCTGATGAAATTGCAAACGCTCATATTAAACAACAACGACGATGACGACAGCATATTAAAAAGCAGCAGCAGCAGCAACAATAACAATTAAAATATGAACAAAAAGAAGGATACAAGAATAAAACACATAGAAAAAAACGACGCAAAAGATTAAGTTTCGGATGTCAAAGACAAATCCGAGAGATTTAAAAAGTATTAAAGTTCGAGGCCCTTAAGCTGAAATTGTGCTGATTGAACTACAATCGAAATTTGATTCAAGAACTCCAGTAATTTCACGGCGATTGCACAAATGTAGGGCCGCTGTTAATAAGCCCCTTGGAAAATCCCTCACCACATTTCTCAAAATAAATGTAAAACAAAGTACGGGCTTGGTTGTGAATTAAGGGTCCCTGGTAGTGTAGAGAAGCTGACATACCTCATACAGGTATATGACAGCAATAAGAAACGGTTTATGCTCGATCTCAAGTTGAACCGAAATACACACATACACACACACTCATTCACAAGACAGGTGTGAATATATGTAAATATATATATTTCATATTTGTTTGTTTATGTATGTACGTGTCTCTTTGTCTGCCTATCTATCTATCTATCTATCTATCTATCTATCTATCTATCTATCTATCTATCTATCTATGAATCTATCTACCTATATATAGAGAGAGAGAAAGAGAGAGAGAGAGGGGGAGAAAGAGAGAGCGTGTCTCTCTCTCTCTTTGTCTCTCTCCCTCTATCTCTCATGCACATTCACACGCATACACATATATGTATGTGCATATATGTGCCTGTAACTGTGTCTGTGTTGATGCAAAAAAAAAGATAGTGAGACTGAAAGTAAAAATGGTAGAGATGTCGAGATAGCGAGAGAAATACCTGAAAGATTGATCTACAAGATATGTAATTGAAGGACTTGTAGTTAAGATGAGATGCCGTATATATACTGATTATTATAAGATTTGAGATGTAAGATGACAAGACGGGAGGAATAATGATGGAGTGAATCATGTGAAAATGAAGAAGAAAAATGAATGAAGAAAAAAGATGCAAATGAGAAAGTATATTTAGATATAAACTAAAATAGCCAAGCCATCTTGTAATCTTCTGAAGTCTTTCCTACAATGCTAGATTTTATTTTCGCTTTATTCCTATATTTATACTATGTTGTTTGTCCAAAAGATTATTGTAGAAGTTTTTCTTGCTTCTTATGAACCGCCATTATTGATAATGGTAGCTGTCGAATGAAAGCGTATACCAAATTATGTTACAGCTAATTATCTGCTTTAAATAAGGGATAGAACTAGCTTTTCATATGTTATATAATTAAAGGTCAGTAGAGTAACAACATTCACCTTCCTTTCAGAAATAAAAAAAATGAATTAGCAAAAATTAACATTAATGTAACACAAATCAGCGAATAGATCTTAGGCTTACACATTTTAACTTAATAATACGTAAAGTTGCAAACGAAACTTTTTTTCAGATGGATTGATAGTTCATGGATAGGAGCAATAGCGGTGTCTGACGTGTCGGTCTCAACTTTAAACGAAATAGAGTTGACAATCGTATGGAGGCACATTTTTTATATCGACTTTAATAGTTTCGAAAACAGAAAGAACTATTTGAGGAATGGCAAAAAGAGGTATATTTCATTATAGGTTATTAGGTTTTAAGAAAAATGTACAAACCATTTGCTGTAATAAACTAGCAGCCCAATGATATTTTCTAAAGTTCCATTTGAGAAGAATATTAAGACGTATACGAGTAAATAATTCATTGGGATCAATTATTATTCTATGATTTTAACTTCAATAACACCCAAAATTGGTACCTGTTTTACTGAAAAAGCAAAAATCTTATGATAGAAATGTTTCTAAATTTACGTTATGATTTCAATAGAATTACTGCATACAACAGTGCCATTTAAGTACCATAAATTTAAAGAGATTATGCAAGAGAATTTGATTGAAAAACACGCCGCTGTGTATATAAGGCCTAATAGAAGGCTTGCAAACTAAGACAATTATCCTAGTTGCATGAGCATAGAAATCTTGAAATGCTGTGCAAAAACGGTATTTAATCACATCTAGAAGTTAGTATTCGGTATATTACGCACATACCTTGTTAAATGAAGAATTTTGAGATATGACATGGGTCAACTAGTCAACGGTTATTACTGGAAAAAGTCAAGAAGTGTATAAATGTCGATTGTAGTTGCGTTATCAATCTTATGTGCCGTTTGGAACTTTTGATTTTGTTTTTATTACTTCAAAGTCATCTACTTGGGTCTAAAATGCTGATTATTAATTAGATAATTTATCTCTGGTTTAATGAACTTCCTAATATCCATAAGTAGATATCGCAATATGCTGTGCATTCATTGTTAAATTTGCGAAATGTGTAAGCGGTTGAATATTCAGGCATGTAAAGTTTTACAATACTAGAAGTGTTTCAAGACCATTAAACATAAATGTCACTAAAGGATACTGAAGCATAAAAGTCTGTCCCAAATATTATACCCGACTTGAGAGTGAATAATATTACCAGCAGTATTTACTGCCTGTCAACTTCGCATATACTCATAATTGGTGAAGTAAGTGGTATTAGTGCCGCCACAGCATTATCTTTTAATACTTTAATAACTAACCATTCTATTTAGCGATTACAACTCATTGTAAATTACCAGTATCTTCATTGATAATTAGAACTTCTACTGAGTGATTGCTAATCATAATAGTAATTAATGCACCAGATATTAGATATCCCAGTAAATTTGGAAAACTTGAAAGTTGAAGAAATTAAATCGTTGGAGATTGTTGGTCAGTTTTTTCCACAGTTTAATGTGGATCCCTTGCTGTACAGTGTCATGTCTATATTTGTTACAGGAACACTTCTGTTAAGCAACTGCGTAAATAGCTTCAAGACCAGTGTCTACTTTGTAACAGTAACATATTTGCGAAAAATAGGGCGGCGAGCTGGCAGAATCGTTAGCACGCAGGGCAAAAAGCTTAGCAGTATTTCGTCTGCCGTTACATTCTGAGTTCAAATTCCGCCGAGGTTGACTTTGCTTTTCATCCTTTCGGGATCAATTAAATAAATACCAGTTACGCACTGGGGTCGATGTTATCGACTTAATCTTCTTGTTTGTTCGCTCTATGTTTAGCTCCCTGCGGGCAATAAAGAAATTAATATTTGCAAAGATATTTAGGTTATAAACGCTAGAATTCTTTTCATCCAAGTCTAATCGCTCTGGTTTGTAACACTGTTAATTAAATCTGGTGCTTTGTTTTCGAGTAGTATGGGTCTTATGTCTGTCTATCTTGTTCCAGAAGTAAAAATATCGAATATTATTTTTTTTGAATACTATTCAGACGTCATTCCTTCAAATTGCATTTTTTCGCCGTAAATTTTAAGTCATGAAGAAACTGAGTCTGAGTTTCTGATGGCTGTTGTTTGCAAGATATAAGCTGGTGTCTCACAAAAACCTTAATTATTCGTTTAATGTAAATACTCTTTTGGCAATTCATCGTGTTCTTATAGTTGTCATAAACTGCAACAAATTCGAAGGAATTGTGTTGGATCGTTCAGAACAAACTCTGTTCATGTTTTATTCGATGCATAATATATCAGAACTAATGATGATAGAAACCTCATACCAAGGCATTATCCACTACACAATATCTAGTTTAAGTAAAGGAAAGACTGCTCCCATCACGTACTGCATTATTGAAGGCAATTAGAATTGCAATTATGATTTCACGGACAGTAGAACTAGGGCTGAGATGAGACGCTTGAGAGCAATTAGTTTTACATTGTCTTTAGTTCAAATTAATCGGGTTTTGAGTTTTCCTTTCGTAATTACAAAGTCAATTAAGTTTTGACTTCATTGAAGTTGATTTGGTAAGTAATTCACTTTTACTTCAAAAATTGATCATGTAATTGAATAAGAAATCCCTTCGATGTATTACTATATACCATTATAGATATCGCCAGAACTGTTAAAGCGTAAGAATAAATGCGTTCTGAGTTCAAATTCCACCGATCTGAAAATTTGCTTTTCATACTTCCGAGGTCGACAAAATATAATATCAGTCAAGCACTTGATTAATTCTCTTCTCCCGCAAAATTGTCTGTGTTGTGAGGAGACTGTTCATGAATTCTTCTCCATATTCCTTCTTCCAAGACAACCACTTACGCTATTATTTAGGGAGAATGTGGTTACTTGCAGAGTAAGGCACATGATAATGAATAAAGATTTCGATAAAATAACATCATTAATGTAAATGTTGTCTTTATTTAAGGTCGCAGGTTCCTTGTACAGGTAATAATCCATAATGTCATAATATTGCTTAAAGACAGGTTAGCTGTGATCAAGCAAACTAAACACCAAAGACATAAGAGCCACCACTATCCCGACTATATTTTTAAGCGCGGTAATAAAACTGCTCTCCCCTTTTAAAAATGGTAATGTATAATTAGCATAAAATTTGTGGTTGTTGATCCTTGCAGATTTAACGACCGCATACAAGCGTCTTCATCGGTTTGAAAGTTACTATACTATGTCTTAAAACATCATAACTGGGATTCAACCACTTCATTAACTTCTTTGCGTTAACAACAATAAAGCTACCGATAAAAAAAAGTAAGCTAACACGAACTTATCCGTCGAGTGCTCATGATACTTTATAAGACTTTTTAGACTGACGGGAAGGAAAGTGTATGGTATCTCCAAACCGAAGGCGTGGATAAAAGGTTTTCAAAGATGTAGACTTCGTTATGTACGAGGAGTTGCTGAAAATTTCCTGGTTTTGGGTAAAAGAAAATACAGAAGTTAATTATGATTTTATTCAACATATTCCTCTCTCTTATTGTAGCAGTCCTTCAGTTTTTCTAAATTCTGTAAAAGAACTCGGAAGTTTGGGCCTCCAACCAGGCCTTTCGCGATCTTTAAAACCAAGAACTTTTTAGCATCCCTCGTACATCTTTATAGCAAATGTTGATGTTAAACCGGGCAATGGATATAACCTCTCACTAAAGATGATCACAGGATTTGAAATTGGAGCACAAAAGCCGGAGCAAATAACACAAGGCGCATCATCTTAGATTAATATTCCCTTTATTATTCACCAAAAGACGAAAGATAAAATTGAATTTGGCCGACTCTGAATGCAAGAAACTAAAATAAACGTAGCAAAACGTTTCTCACTCGATGCTCTAACAACTTTACCAGATCACCATCATAACAACTAAAGTAGCACCATAGAGTTATTTACAGTAGCATCATAGAATTATTTACTAGTCTTCACTGACTAATGATACAAGGAAATTTCTGGTGCAGCTAAGAGTACTTAAGTATGTAGTATTATGTCCAGATAGACGGAGATTCTGGAGAGCATTGAAAAATATATCAGCATCTTAAATATTTTATCTATCTTATGCAATTCTGTCAAATGTAGTAAATTGAACAATTTTCCTACACAGATATTCACTAATGGTATATTCGTAAAGTGAAGGGGAAATTAGAGATGTTCACTGAAGTTCACAAATTTCCCAAGGGTGTTAATGGCATAAATAATATTCAGTAAACGTTGATAAGCTAATTGAATTGAATTAAAGGCAACTAGCAACCAAAAAGCAAGATCAAAATCAGATTATACGAGGAAGGACATTTCTTGCTAGAGGGTTCTTTCCATTTACTAATTTAAGACATACAAAGTGAACGCTGTGGAAAAAGTAAACTACAATCGAGTTTTGGAAGCACGGAGTGGCACCTATCCTATTCTGATTCCAATTTTTATCACACTAACTATAATTCTTTGAAATCTCATAAATATCATAATTTTAGCTCTATTGCCGGTTTAGAATTGAACAATTAATATTCGAGGAATCATACTTAAAACAGAAACACACACACACACACACACACACACACACACACACAAAAGCACACGCACACGCGCACAAATACATGCGCACACACACACAGATACACACACAAGTGCACCCACAGGCAATATATAGATAGATGCATACAAGGTTAGGCCCGTACCAATTTATCTAGTATAGCACTATTCAGAATTAATTTTCAAAATACTTTTAATCATGTGGAATTTCGCTTTCAGAATCATTGCTAATATTGATAAAACAAGAACAACACTAATAATAACTATTATTACCAACAATTAGCAATTAAGTATTCTTTCTAATTTACTTGGACTTCACATTTAAGCTATGATTTACTCTAGTGTTATCAAACGTTCTTCCAACGTCAATATGAGACCTATTAAAAAATTACTTGGACAATATTCTCTGGAATTTAAATAATCTTCACAGATAAACAGATTCGATAACAGGTATCGTTCGTTGAGCAACAAGTGTTACCATATATAGCAAATGTTATTCCAAATCCTGTAATGCTAGCTCGTACTCAAAAGCTGTCATAGGAAAGTATGGCACAAATGTAAACAAATGTAAACTGTTGTCTTTATTGCTGCTTTCATCAATCAACCTTCATCTACTTTTGTTTGAAGCAGATCCAACAACAATAATTGATGAATATATTTTGCTTCAAAAGAAATTTATAACAGTAGACGAAGTTTTGAAAAGATATTTTGCTATAACTTTACAATAAAATTATCCCTTTAAGGCATAGAGTCCCCAAAACAGGCAAGTTAGAAAATTAAACGATGATAAAGTATTTATTGATTGTAACTAATTGTAGAATGAGAATTAAGCTCCACGGATCAGCTCATTAGGGTATACTGATTAATTTTAATTTTACAATTAATTACAGCTAATAAATATTTTGTATTATATAAGCTCTGACCACCATGTTTCGGGGGCATTATGCATTATTATAGTAAACAAGAAACCACTTTTGATGAGAATAGGAGAAAAAAACTATATCCACATTAAAAATTGCTCACGGCGTTGCTGGATATAACAGGAAAAATGGCTAAAACATACTGAAAAATCAATACCTGATTGTATACAACTGCTATTACTCTGAGAGAGAACATCTAAGTATCGAGCATGTAGTAATGAAATACCTCAACGTAATCAGCCCAAGAAGAAGATATCAAAGTCATGTACTGCAGAATTAAATATCTAAATACCATCACAAGGTATCATGCGATTTATAATTTTACAGCACCAACCATATCTCACTAGAAAATTGACAAAATGTATGAAGATTCGAAACTTTTGAGAGGAAATTAATAGCTATAAAACACGAACTATAGTGAGTGAGTGAGAAACTTCGTTAGCGAAATAACAAATAAACTTCTTTGAAGCTGCAGTAACCTCAAGTTTACTTCCAATCTATAAGTTATACTCCAAAAGATGGAGAGAAATATATATATCTTCCTAAAAAAGATCTTAAGGATATCTTAAATCAGTATAATTTAAGATATGGAATAAGACGAATGATTTTCATCAAAATGCATCATGGCTAAATACAATCAAGAAGAAAAACTACATCGATATGGACAGTAAAACATATACAATCAAATGTTGGGGGTAGGAACTAAATAGTGTCTTAGTAATTTGATACTGATATAAAAGGCTCACATGCTGGAAGCCATTGGTTTATATATTTAAAATAACCATGGAAGGTTAGATTGGCAAGGCAAATTAACTTGGCCACAGAGCGGATAAATTTTGTGGTTAAGAATGAAAGCACTGACTTGGAAGAAAATTATGGCCAATGTTGTTTCAGCAAATAAATGTTCACTAAGCTGCATCAGTCTTCTCTCACAAGGTTTAGTGAATATACGCTTTGTTGAAAAAAATGCTGTAAGAATATAAACTAGATTACAGAATAATCTGTATTCCACGTCAAATTCATTTAAAGTACTGAACCAACAAAATTCCCAGTAGAAAAAAGTTTCACACACGCTCACGCGCACACACTCACACACATGTATATATATATATATATATATATATATATATATATATATATATATACATAATGCAAAATCGAGTTTATGTTATATAAATATATAAAACTAGCAGAGCCACCCGGCGTTGCCCGGGAATGAAATTGTTGCTTATTGGTACTTGGAAACTTTTACGATAATTAAAATGGGGATTAAATGAAAAAAATTCACACAGCGAGTATACCACGTTATTGTTTCACTGTTATATACACAGATATACATTGACGCATGTCAGTCGAAAAGTGAAAGTGTAATAGTAATACTTACTTTAACACTCAATGGTTTTACACTTTTGTGTATGACATGTACATACTATTCATGTAAGTGCTTCTTCATATACTATGTTTTCTGTCTTGCCATGTTTATCACTGAGAATGTAGAGGTTCTTTTCATCTTCAACTCTAGAAGATCCAACATACAGCTGACCATGTGAGAAGCAAGGTTGCAGGAGGTTAAGTCCCACCACCTTTAGAGATTGACCTTGTGCTTTGTTGATAGACATTGCAAAGTTAAGTTTGACCGGAAACTGCAGTCTCTTGAACTTAAAGGGGAGATCATTTGAAATGAAAGGTATCCTTGGAATGAAGACATTCTCACCCATCATGCTGCCTGTAATTATTGTTGCTTCCAACACATGGGGCATGGCTGTTTTAACAACCAACCTTGTTCCATTGCAGAGTCTGGGTGCATCAAGGTTTCTTAATAGCATTATGGGAGCACCTATTTTCACGATCAGAATGTGTGGTGGAAATCCTGGTGGCTGAAGTGAATTGAGGAACTCCACTGGGTAATGCGTTGCCTGTTGTTGATCAGGGACAGAGTTAATTGATCTGTATGAACATTCAGGTCCTGGAAGCTGAGTTAACAAATTTAAATTCAGCTTGTCTACAGAATCATTCCTTGGTGCCAGAATTGTTCTTTCACATAGCCACTTGTGACTTTTGTAGTTTGTGGCAATGTTTGAAAACACCTTGCTCTTTAGTTCTTCAAGGGAGGCAGTCATATTGCCACATGGGATATGATGCAGATTATCTTCTGGATCTTGTGGAAGTTTTCCATTTCCAATGTCAAGTAACTTGTTGGAGAACTGTGCGGCTAACGGGTCACCATGAATGTGAACCCTCATGTTGGTTGTCAGAGTAAGCTGCTTGACATGTTGCCAGATATATGAGGACTTGATGCAAGCTCTCAGCTCATCCGCCCTGGTTCCTCTGGGAATGACAGGCAGCGTTTGCCTGAAGTCACCAGCCATGAGGAGGGTGACACCACCCATGATCTTCTTATTGTTTCTGAAGTCTTGTAGTGTTCTATCAAGCCCTTCAAAGGCTGCCTTATGGGACATTGTTGCCTCATCCCAGACAATGAGTTTGGCATCTGTAAGGAGTTTTGCTAACGCTGTATTCTTTGTTATGTTGCATAAAGGAGATTCATTTTGGATGAGGTTCAGAGGCAGCTTGAATGTTGAATGGGCTGTTCTTCCACCTGTTAGGAGTGTGGCTGCAATTCCAGAGGATGCAACAGCCAGAGCAATCTTCTTCTTCTGTCTCACCTTGGCAAGGAGCAGGTTGATCAATAATGTCTTTCCTGTGCCTCCAGGAGCATCTAAGAAGAAAACCCCACCAATGTTATTGTCCACAGATGTAAGAACTTGCCAGTATACCTCCTTTTGATCCTGTACCAGAATTGGTTCCTTTTCATTGACAACTGCTTGCAAACTTTCCATGTTGTATGATATTTCCCTGATTAGCTCTTGTGCTAATCTGTGTTGAACATCTCTGACAGGAGGAGCTGGAAGACCATAGATTTCAAGTTTGTTTCCACCCAGTGATTGAACCTTGTTGTCTATTAATCTTAATGTCTCATTGAAGATGTCATCATTGAATGTGACATCACCGTCATACTGATATTGAATTCTTTGAAGAATGTCTTCAGAAAGCTCCTCCTTGTATTTGTCCCAAAGTTGATTTGGATTTGACAATCCACAGTTCACCAGCATGATGGAGAAGAGGTTTCTCAGCTGCATAGGAGACTTGCACATTTGTGCCTCTATCAGAGTGGCATCCCAGTGTGCATCATCTTCCAGAAGACCTCTGAGATGGCAAGCCTGGCGATATGTTTGACATACTGTGTTATCAACCGTTCGTAAGGCCGTAAATGATGTGGGTCCCTTGACATGGTGTAATAGAAGCCTTAGATAGTAGCACTCTGAGTAGTTGGGATGGACAAAATAGACTCTGCCAAGTGTATCTGATTTCTTGATTCCTGGATATTGTGTGGGTGCACCAAGTGCACGTCTTTTCCATTTGTTTTGGTGCCAGGCATAGAATTGTGGAGCTTCATTGTATAGCAGTCTTGTAGCAAATTCATCATCCTGATAGAGCTTGTAGAGCGCTGTGAGTGTGGTATTTTTGGGAGCTTCCATTTGTAGTTGGACTGTGTGTGGGGTGAAGTAAACCCTTTCGCCATTCTCCAAGTGAACTGCAAGATGTTGCACGTGGGGATATCTCTCATGAATGGGGAACTTGAAGATTCTCCAACATGCTTCACCCCTGGTGATATACCTTCCTATTTGGAAGGTCTTGGTTTCATCATTGTTCTCTGAATCCTGGACTGCAAAGGCTGCCATATCAGATCCCTTGTTGACATATTTGCACACATACTTAATGGATTTCACTGAGTTACAGAACTTAACATTGATGTGTGCGTTGAATATCTTGGAGAGTAGGGGACAGTATGGTACTATCCACCTGTTGTCAACTGGAATTTCAGTATGAGATGACTTCTTGATGGTGGTTTGAAACCCACCATCATTTGGCCTTCTTCTTCTGTAGAGTGGATAACCATCATGTCCAGTCTGTGTCTCTTGAAGGAACTTCTTTGGAAAGCCTTCTGTACACCTTCTATCTTTCATGCATGGAGCATGTAAGTTGATGTTCCCACATGGACCATGAACCATTTGGGTCTTGACAACATTGAACAGTTCTGGATCTTCCTGAGGATTTGTAATCTCTGCACTGATGAATTTGTCTATCATTCTGGCATGGATTTTGTCTGTAAGCCAGAGCAGGATGTGTACATGAGGAAGTCCACGTTTCTGCCACTCTATTGTATACATGTGGCATCTAGTGGCACCGAACACTTTATCTTTGGTGAGTAACTGCATGAGCTTGATAACCTTCTGTCTGAAGACCCTTGCAATTATGTCATGTCTATCTTTAGCCCTTTGGTTTGGGAAGAGTTCATTTTGAATCTCTTTCCATTTAGGATTGTATGTGAAGGTTATGAAAAGGTCTGGTCTGCCATAGTGTCTAACATATGTCATAGCATCTTGTGCGCGCTCATGCATGTATCTTGGGCTTTCTGTGAATGATGATGGAAGGATGATCAGCTGCCCATGTTGTTGACATCATGATCATTCAGCATTGCATCTTGCAGGTGTGCATATGATTCCACTCTTAGTTTCTTCTGGTTCAGTCTCAAGAAGAGTAATCTTTCACTTTCAATTTTTGCATACATGTCAACAATGAACTGACTGAACAGGTCTCTACAATGTAGGATGTGGTTTGAATCTTGACTCCTGACCATGATGTGGAATGCATAGAAGTCACTGGATGAAACTCGCTTTGAGGAGTTTGTCTGTCTCATGTCAATGTGGTAAGTATCTTGTCCATAACAGAACAGTAATGGATATTGTAGTGCATCATAGAATCTGTGTGTTTCGGAAATCCTCATCAGTGTGCTGTCTCTGAGATGGAGGACAATGTCACGCTTGTCATGTTCTTGCCCAACCAGAAGCACAGCTATTTCATTTTCTGTTGGTGCATTAAACCTCCCTCCATGTTGACCAGATGGTGTCTTGTCTGATCTGATAACTACCTTATAATCCATGGAGTCAGGTGGAATTGTTTCAAGCGCAGTCTTGAAGCTTCTGATCAAGTTGTTGTTGTCATGCAGCATCTTTTGCAGAGACGCTACAATGTTCATCTTGATTCCGGAAATGTTCTTGCACCTCTCTTGTCCTTCTTGTTGAGAATCACCCATAAAATATATTTGAAGGAATTTTGGTGATTCATTTGATAGAGGTAGTAGAGAGCCAATCCGATGATAAATCTGACCTTGGATCTTGAAAGTTTGCATGAATCCTGGCTCAGTTATATCTTTTGTGGCCCCAAATGATGTCATTTGTAGAGCAGCATTGTACTGTCTAATTTGGTTTTGAAAGTGCTTGGAATCATGATCAATTGATGATAACAGTTTCTTCAATGGCTCTGGAGGTTGGGGGACTGCAGGGAGTTTAACCTTTCCACCACTGCAGCACAATGCAAGTGTCTCTCCAGGACACTTCCTTGCTTTAAATGACTGCACTCAGTTGTCATTGCACCAATGGAAACTCTATTGTCACCCGCATAATGAACTGCTGGATCATAATTGAAAGCTGCTTCATAGAAGTTGCTTCTCTGAGCTGTTGCAACTGCTCTTCGTTCTGCAGTGGAGATCCTATTCCTTGTCAGTCGTGCATACCTCTGTTCATCTCTTTCAGATGCTCTGGATTTTGTAGTGCACAGTGTGTTCTTTTCTTGGCGTGCTTCCCTTTCTGCAGCTGTCTCTCTTTTTCTGGACAGACACGTTCTTTTGGCTGACTTTGATTTTATAGCCAAATTTGACACTTTCCTTCTAGGCATGGTTATATACGTCTACAGAAATACACGAGTGCAGAAGATAGTAAACAATGAAAATAACTTTGTAACGGAAATTATGTTTCTTAATACGACAAGCAGAAAGTCAATAAGAAATTTTAACGAAAAATAAAGTATTGTACAGGTTGAAGCGAAATTTGTGACTCAGTGAACCAAAGAGCCAGTATCGAAGGTACCAGAAAAAAAACCTCAGCAACAGGGAAACACAAAACCGTACTTCTGTTAGTAAATGATGAAATTACTTACATCAGTAAATATGAACTTGCTAGCGAATGAAAACGTAAACTTTTATTGAGAACAGTAACGATTGAAGTTAAAGTGATGTTGAATCGAAATTTGTCACTCAGTGAACGAAACAGCAACACAAAACCGTACTTCTGTTAGTAAATGATGAAATTACTTACATCAGTAAATGTGAGTAAACTTTTGGTGCGAACAGTAACGATTGAAGTTAAAGTGAAGAAAAAACTATGGCTACCGGAAGTTGACATTGAGGAAGCTTTTTAAAGAAGTGAATCTTAAATATAAAGCAATATTATTTATTTTTAATTAAAAAAATCAAATGAAGAGCCTAAGATTTATCCGAGGTCAAATTATTCACGCATCATAAGTATGGAAGCATTTGGTCAAGTCGATTTCACGTGAAAAGCGATTACACACACATCTCTGTTTTATATATAGTATAGATTAATAACGCTGTATGAATCTGTTTGTTAAAAAGATGAGCGATTCCTTTTCATTATTTCAACGGCATCATTATCAACATGAATAGTATCGACGCCATCTTCTCTACTGATGGGTATATAAGTTTTAACGCTAACTTGGTTAGTCATTCTCTCAAGGGTTCTCGATCGAATCATATATGTGTACATATATATGTATACATATATATAAGTATATACACCTCCATCTGTTATATATACACACACACACACACACACACATACATACATACATACATACATACATACATACATACATACATACATACATACATATATATACACATCTTTCAAATTTGATTACGGTAAACGTAAACGCATATTCCAAAATAAATAGAAGGCACTCCACATCCCTATCGAACCTCGTCTGGAGGCTCAAACAGAATTGAGTGGAGCATACGACCCACTGGTCTATTGTATAAGACGCTGCACCGTACAAAGGAACATCACGAGTATGCAACTTATGCCTAGAGGAAACTCATGAAATTGTCACATCCAGGGAAAACGTGATAAATAAGCAATCCCATATCATGTAAACCTAAAAGCAAAACATCGTTTCTTGAATTTGAAGAAAAACATTTTGAAATGGAATAAGATCAACCGCAATTAGAATATTATAGAATAAGGAAGGAACGCAAAGAAATAAACTAACCAATGTTTAGGATACTATATATAGGCCCACGGGCATATGGCGTAGTGGTTAAGAACGCGGGCTACTAACTCCAAGATCCCGAGTTCGATTCCAGGCAGTGACCATAATAATAATAATAATAATAATAATAATAATAACAACGACAACATCAGGCGCAGGAGTGGCTGTGTGGTAAGTAGCTTGCTTACCAACCACATGGTTCCGGGTTCATTTCCACTGCGAGGCACCTTGGGCAAGTGTCTTCTACTATAGCCTCAGGCCGACCAAAGCCTTGTGAGTGGATTTGGTAGACGGAAACTGAAAGAAGCCTGTCGTATATATATATATATATATATATATATATATATATATATATATATATGTGTGTGTGTGTGTGTGTGTGTGTGTGTGTGTGTGTGTGTGTATGCTTGTGTGTCTGTGTTTGTCACCCCCAACATCGCTTGACAACCGATGGTGGTGTGTTTACGTCCCCGTAACTTAGCGGTTCGGCAAAAAGAGACCGATAGAATAAGTACTAGGCTTCCAAACAATGAGTCCTGGGGTCGATTTGCTCGACTAAAGGCGGTGCTCCAGCATGGCGGCAGTCAAATTACTGAAACAATTAAAAGAAAAAAAAAAGAGTATCAAAAAATACCTTAGAAATGAGAACCCAGGTTCGAAATTTCCCCAAGACACCTGATGAAAGCTGGAGGGTACATCAGCCGAAACTTTGTGTTTACAACAAACAAGATGAGGACAAATATCCGTCAAATGTAAATAATGTACATAATTCCTCATCTCTTAAATATAGAACTGCTATACATTATGCCATTGTACCACCGTAAATAATTAAAAGGTCACCCTAAGAAAGTATCATTTATCAATCCAGACAATGAACTTCTACAGCTGATGGCTGTTGTGCCTGTAAAGGCTGACCTGTTTATTTCAGAATTCCTTGATGATATTAATGTCTTAAATGAGATCGAACAAAGGGTCTAATGGATAAGGCATCTGCCTACGGAGCCGAAGATTATGGGTTCGAATCCCATTTGTGTCGATATTCAAAACTGTAATTTTCCTGAAATTACGATTTGTATCTTATCCTATATATATATTACAAAAACTAAACATAAAGCAGTTTAGCTCATTCAAGAATGCCTCACAAAAAACCCCACAATTATCATTATTAGCACTTACGTACATATTAACAGATAATTACGTAAGTCTAATAGCATGACCGTGAAGATGATGGAATGAGGAAAAGGGAAACCTCACTGTTTTAATAAAATGCATTGACAATCAGTATTAATATTTAAGCAAGTGGACTTATCATGCTTCCTTGGGAACCATAGGATTTGTATACATACATACATACATAAATAATCTTTTACTTGTTCCAATCATTTGACTTTTGTCATGCTGGAGCACCCACTCGAAAGGTTCTAATGGTTTTAATCGAACGAATAGCTACAAATTGCTTTTTTAAAGTTCAGTATTTATTTAATAGGTCTTTTTCACAGAACCGCTAACTTACAGGGATGTAAACAAACCGACACCGGTAGTCAAGCGGTGGTAGGGAACAAACGCAAACACAGACACACACAGATACACATAAACACACACACACACATCTAATGAGCCTTCAGTTTCCATCTACCAAATCCATTTACAAGGCTTTAATCGGGATCGGAGCTATTGTAGAGGACACTTGTCCAATGTGCCACACAATGGAACAGAACCCGGGACCATGTGGTTGCGAAGTAAACTTCTTACCACACAGCCACTTAACAGAAGCCAGAAAGAAAATCGATAGCATTGTGTTTAGGTTTCCCCGTAAAAACTTCTACGTTCTTTGATATACCAGTTTATGAATATACAGCATATATAACTTTAGTTGCTATGGTCTTCTGCAGAACGTTTCCTAGCTAACAATATGTATGTATATTAGGTTACATTATCTTGTTGGAGACAATTTGATATATGTCAAGCCAATAGTATTATCTCATCAAATACGTTATTAAGAAAGGATGTGATTTCAAATTAAGAGAAAGCGCATGACAGCAATTACACTAGAATGTAAATTAGAATATAAATTATTGTAGGATAAAATTGAAGTGGATTAACTATAGTAAATGTAAAATAAAATACAGATTTGAATATCTTGCAATATTTTGATTTGTATACATGTAATTTGTTGAACAGAAGAGGTTAAAGGACAACCGTTTGCAATAAAGTTAACTACACTAAAAATAATAGTTAATAAAGCTTAATAAATTGAATGTCTGATAGCAAATTGTATGTTGCAAGTGCATTAATTAAATAAATATAATTAATGGCGGGTGTTAATCGAGTCTAAAGTCAAACAATCGAATGGGTGTAATAAATGGTAAAACTCGGCTGGATTCTAAATTCTAGGTTTATCAGTTAATATTGTTTGGTTTCTATGATAGATCTTCATGGAATCGCTAAGCTATAATAATTAAAAGAGCTGTTGCTGTCTTTGTCGATACGATGTTTTTGTTGAAAGTATTTACTTTGTGGGTAAACATGATTATTATAGTGTATGCGGGTTAACAAGAACGTAGAAATTTACTACACAAGACTTCAGGAGTATGGTAACCTACGCACAAGGATATTTAAAGTATGTACATGTAAATGTACACGTATATTTAGACCTTTTCAATCTCCACTCACGACATTTCTATTCAAACCACATATGCCAAGACTGAA
Source organism: Octopus bimaculoides (assembly GCF_046866305.1). NCBI lineage: Eukaryota > Metazoa > Mollusca > Cephalopoda > Octopoda > Octopodidae > Octopus > Octopus bimaculoides. Next base: position 9,007,029 of record NC_142937.1, on the reverse strand, counting down.
AAAGATAAGACTTGATATTAGCAAATCATAACGTATTCAATTTAATAACCTAATCCTCTAGACAGAATACATTTAACTGTGATTGTATTAATATCAACTGTTTTCAGCTTGAAGGAAGTTGTTAGGCCAAATAATTTTTTTGTACCCAGATCAACACTGAATCATCATAAATTTCACATCTAAGATTAACGACCAAGCCATTAAAATTGGTTTTAATTAATATAGCAACACTTTTAGAATCCAAAACAAAAAGCTGACGCATTGCTAGGAAGTGGCATTTGTAATTTAAAGTCAGCCAATCCGAATTTTAATACAAAATAGAAGCATTATATTTTGCAAAATGGTACACTAACGGTAAAATGACTTATCGTCTGTGCATCATAGACGTTGAAGCCTTCTTGTCAACTTGAAATCATTTAATCAAAGCTGGAATTAGTTTAATCTTGTGAATGGAATTCTTAGAAACTTGAATAATCTCAAACAGATAATTTTGTTCAAAAAAATGATTTTAACTCACGCCCTTGCCAGTAGATTGTACACATCTGCTAACTTCTACGCCCCATCATTATGGAATATAACTGTCAATGGAATTGTAATAATTCACCTTTAACCAGACAGAAAACACATTTAAGATGAAGTCCATCATCTCAAATAACAACCATTTTAATAGTTATAACTTTGCAATTCCGTAATGATATATCATAGAAACAAACTACACAATAGTAACTAATGAACCCAGAGATTGGAATACAGTGGAGTTTTACCGTTTAATTGCCTAAGCTGATACTCGATTAACCTTCCACCATTAATTATATTTATTTGATTATTGAACTTGCAACATATAATTTCCCTTTAACCATCAATATATTAATTGTCATTAATTTCTTTTTCACAGTAGTTAACTTTAGTACATTTTATTCTTTAACCTCCTTCTAAATGAACAGACTACCAATTTACAAACCCAACAATTATTCCAGACTAAACAAATTTGTATTTTATTTTATCTTTATATTAATCAACTTCAACTTTTTCTAAAATAATTTATATTTTAATTTATATTCTAATATACTTTCCAATTTTCTTTTACTTTCCGACACTTTCTCTTCATTTAACCTCACATGATTTCTTAATGCATTTGATTAGATAATACCATTAATTTAAAATATACCAAATTATCATCAGTAACGGTATGTAATTTATATACATATTATCGATTTGAAACAACCTATTTGTGTATCTAAGCAAGAAGAATTCGTTTGAACGAAAAGCAAGATGCACGATCCTAGCATTTTAAGTTTTTAGGCTGCCTTTAATACATACTGATGCACATACACATATATGTACATGCATAGATGACATACATACATACACACATACGTATATACGTACACACACACACACACACACACACACACACACAAATATATGTACTCACACACATACGTATACACGTATATATATATATGTATATATATATATATATATATATATATATATATATATATATATATATATATATATAAGTCAGTAAATAGTGGGGTTGTGTTAACCGCACGTGGAGAAATAATAGGAAAATGAAAAAAAGCCAGAATGCTGAACTGGAAGCATAATTTAATAAAGATTTTTTCTAACCGGTTTTCATTGCGAAGAAGCAAATTATCAAGAAGGAGGAGAATGAAAATGTTTTTTTACAAAGAAGTACAAAATGAAGAAAATAATATATAAAACAATAATATATAAAAAAATAAATATACCCATACATTATATTGTCTTTGAGCTTTTGTAGTTCAATAGTAGTTCATGTATAAATTGGTAGGAAAAATAAGGATGCATAAGGGTTGAGGGTTTTGTTAGGTTTAAAAAAAGGGTTAAAAGTTTGTGTTAAGCAGGAAATGTGGTGTCAAAACAGGAAGTGTGTGTAAGGGGAGACAAGTGTTTTTAGTTGGAGTTATGAACTCTTTTTTTCCAAGCAGGAAGTTTGTTTCTGTTCATAGAGGAATAAGGTCACTGAGGGGTGTGTGTGTTAAGAAATGGTTGGAATTTCTCTATGAAAAGATTCTCCTTGTTGATTCTTTCTTGTGTGGAGATTCTGTCTTTACATTGATAGAAAGGGAATATAATGAATTTAGGGTTTTTGTTTCTGGCGCAAGAGTCTATGTGGCCACTGAGTGGAATTTGGCGGTATTGAGGGAGGTTTATTTGTTCCTTATGGACAGCTACTCTTCTACGTAATGGGAGGCTCGTCTGTCCGATATAGAAGTTTTGGCAACCTGCGCAAGTAAGGACATAAATGAGGTTACCCGAGGAACAAGAGAAATTGGTTTTAATTTTAAACTTTGTTCCTCGTTTGAAGGTAAATTCAGAGCCTTCAAGTAGGTAGGGGCAGGTGCCACAATTAGGGCGTGCACATTTTTTAACTGATGGGGGTGGAAGAGGTGTATGTAGTTTGGAATTGGTTAATAATGTTTTCAAAGATTTGTGTTGCCTTTTGCATTTAAGGACTTTGTGTGTATTAATGATATTGTTCATTTTCGGGTCTGTGGTGAGTAAGGGGAGGTTTTGTTTAATTGTGGTGAATGCTTCGATGTTATTGGGGTTATGGATGGAGATGTATGGAAGTATTTGGGGGTTGGGCGTGTTGTTATGTTGGTTGGTTTTTAGTGTGTTTTTGTCAAGTTCCTTGGCACGTTTTATTCCAAGATCTATGAGTGTGGAGGGATATTGGCGTTGTAACAGTGTCTTTTTGAGATCTTGTAAGCGTATTTCTCGAGTGGTTGGGTCAGAGACAATGGTGCAAATTCTTTTAGCTAAATTAAAGGGGATATTTATCTTGGTGTGTTTTGGGTGGCATGAGCTAAAAAGGAGGTATTGTTGTGAGTCTGTAGGTTTGTGGTAGATGTCGGTTGTGATTTGTGTTATTAGGTGATTTGGTTATTAGGTGAAAAACACCTAATAACCAAATCACAACCAACATCTACCACAAACCTACAGACTCCCAACAATACCTCCTTTTTAGCTCATGCCACCCAAAACACACCAAGATAAATATCCCCTTTAATTTAGCTAAAAGAATTTGCACCATTGTCTCTGACCCAACCACTCGAGAAATACGCTTACAAGATCTCAAAAAAAAAACACTGTTACAACGCCAATATCCCTCCACACTCATAGATCTTGGAATAAAACGTGCCAAGGAACTTGACAAAAACACACTAAAAACCAACCAACATAACAACACACCCAACCCCCAAATACTTCCATACATCTCCACCCATAACCCCAATAACATCGAAGCATTCACCACAATTAAACAAAACCTCCCCTTACTCACCACAGACCCGAAAATGAACAATATCATTAATACACACAAAGTCCTTAAATGCAAAAGGCAACACAAATCTTTGAAAACATTATTAACCAATTCCAAACTACATACACCTCTTCCACCCCCATCAGTTAAAAAATGTGCACGCCCTAATTGTGGCACCTGCCCCTACCTACTTGAAGGCTCTGAATTTACCTTCAAACGAGGAACAAAGTTTAAAATTAAAACCAATTTCTCTTGTTCCTCGGGTAACCTCATTTATGTCCTTACTTGCGCAGGTTGCCAAAACTTCTATATCGGACAGACGAGCCTCCCATTACGTAGAAGAGTAGCTGTCCATAAGGAACAAATAAACCTCCCTCAATACCGCCAAATTCCACTCAGTGGCCACATAGACTCTTGCGCCAGAAACAAAAACCCTAAATTCATTATATTCCCTTTCTATCAATGTAAAAGACAGAATCTCTACACAAGAAAGAATCAACAAGGAGAATCTTTTCATAGAGAAATTCCAACCATTTCTTAACACACACACCCCTCAGTGACCTTATTCCTCTATGAACAGACACAAACTTCCTGCTTGGAAAAAAAGAGTTCATAACTCCAACTAAAAACACTTGTCTCCCCTTACACACACTTCCTGTTTTGACACCACATTTCCTGCTTAACACAAACTTTTAACCCTTTTTTTAAACCTAACAAAACCCTCAACCCTCATGCATCCTTATTTTTCCTACCAATTTATACATGAACTACTATTGAACTACAAAAGCTCAAAGACAATATAATGTATGGGTATATTTATTTTTTTATATATTATTGTTTTATATATTATTTTCTTCATTTTGTACTTCTTTGTAAAAAAACATTTTCATTCTCCTTCTTCCTGATAATTTACTTCTTCGCAATGAAAACCGGTTAGAAAAAATCTTTATTAAATTATGCTTCCAGTTCAGCATTCTGGCTTTTTTTCATTTTCCTATATATATATATATATATATATATATATATATATATATATATATATATATATATATATATATACAAAATGGGACAAGAACGCAAAACATCCAGACAGGTAGGTGATACAAGAAAGGGAAAACAAAACATCCAGATAGATGGCACAAAGGAAACAAGGATGGGACATTCGGAGTTTTCTTTCCTCAGTCGAGTTCCTGATTATCTTTTCAATTTCGGCTGGTATTACTCGAGATTGCTCCAATCTGGCCAGACCCAAGGGAAGACTAAGCTACGAGCATTAGATTCCTTGGAAGAAAGCAGCGAATGTATACGAAAACAAGGACGAAAAAAACGGAGAAAGTTACACAAATACAAATAACAGGACATAACAACAGGTGTCTTTCGACTAAGGACGAATTAAATTAAGCTGGCGTGTGTGGAAGTAAAGCCTTACGGCAGGGATACAAGATTTCACTGGCACAGAGAAGAATATAGAACCAAGAAAGATAGGTCAGGCTTGGCCGAACACCGGTCACGTGGGGAGAGAATAGAGAGGTAGAGGCAGAGGGACAGAAGAAATAAGGAGGGGCGAGAAAAAATGACAGGGACACAGTTAAGTGAAAAGAGGAGGGAAAACATCCAGATAGACGATGATATATATATATATATATATATATATATATATATATATATATATATATCCAAAGTTTTTTTGTTTTGTTCTAAAGAAAGTTATTCCTGATGAAGTGTATGGCAACTGATATATTTGACTTATACTTAGTGGTCAAATATAGCTGTATACAGAAATGTTAACATCGGACTAAATACATTGATATGGACATCGGCGTCAAATCTCTTTCTTAAATGTAAAAATTTTAAACTTTGGATATATAAACAAGAAGAACGATCCTTAAGGAGTCTAATTTAGATTTTTTGAGGTGAAACCTCATGCTATATTGGTAACGATTACAGAGTTTACTTTGAAAAACTATAAAACTATATATATATATATATATATATATATATATATATATATATATATATATATATATATACATGCATACATGACGCACATACACATGCGTGTATATACGTAGGTACTCACACATACATATATATATACACACATATATGTACTCACACACTTATGTATACACGCATATATATATCTACATACATGCATACATGTCGCACATACATATGCGTGTATATATGTAGGTACTCACACACACACACACACACACACACACACACACACACACACACACACATATATATATGCACACTCATATATGTATATATACATATAGGTATGTACACACACACACATTCATATATACATGTATGTTCGTCTTGAACATCAGTTGTGAGGAATGATGCTATTTTGAGAGAAGTATTGTATAGTAAGTCCATGATTTATAATTCCAACAATACTAGACACTGCTCTATAAAAACCATCTGATCAGCTATGCTTGCCACATACTTATATATACAGTCTTACTAAGTTCTAAATAATTATTTATTATGCAAAACATAATACCCCGAGTTCATTCACTCGTAGTTCAATACTTTCATCATTAAGTAGAGCTACAATGGACTTAAATTAAATATTTACAAATATATTTTCAAAGTATGCTGTTGATATTATTTTCCTTTCAATAGGTTTCATAAATATGAAATAATTTGTTACAATTGCCAAAACAGCTCATTTTTAAATTGTCTGATATTTTATGTCAAACCCTGTTTTGCTAAGCCGTTTGATAGACCAAACGCTACCAATCATAAATTCCTTTAATTCCTGCCTTTGCTAATTTATAATTTGCTTATGATATTCGTCCGCCGGAGCGATGAGGACCATCTTTTGACCATTAAGGATAAGTGATGACAATCGCAGTGACTTTCTTTAAAGTGAATAAGAGTTGTGCACCGACAATCTCACTCTCTCGTCTGTGATTATCTTTATTCCAGTGCCAAGGTCATGTCAAGACGACTGGGAATGGAATCAAGTGCAGTAGATGATTTCGATTCCCAGACCGGGCGTTGTGAGTGTTTATTGAGCGAAAACACCTAAAGCTCCACGAGGCTCCGGTAGGAGAATAATAAAAAATGTTAAAAAACAGTTTGAATATTAAAATGCATATAGACATTCTTTGATGATAAGAGGAATATATTTAAAGTATAAAGCTTTGAATGAACTTTGTAGTGTTACATACTGATTATCACACATTCTCTGATAATCAGATGAAAATGTTTAAAACAGTGTAAGTATGAAAATACATATATGGAAAAATACATATACATATTCTTTGATAATCGCAAAAATGAGGAGGAACTGACCTGGCTTTTTTCTCTCTTGTGTATATATATATATATATATATATATATATATATATATATATATATATATATATATATATATATATATATATATATATATATATATATATATATATATATATATATATATATATATATGTATATATATATATATATATATATATATATATATATATATATATATATATATATATATATATATATATATATATATATATATATATATATATATATAAAATATATAGTTTTAGGGAAAATAACCAATTTTCAAGAACTCATCGATGAAAATCCACTATCACATATAGAAAAAATAATAATTAAAAGCACAATAAATGAGTATAATATATAGTAAAGTAAATATCATAAGATAAATATAATAAAAATATTACACGTGTTTCATAACCAATTTTCAAATAGAAAAGAAATTTAAATCGATTAAAATCAATTGAAATTATCGAAAATAAGTTCTATTCAAAAATATAGCTACTCGTCAGATCGTAAGTAGAACAATAATTAGATATATATCTCAACCAACAATAAGTACCAAATGAATTAATATGAAATACTTATTATATAAAGATAGAAAAATTATTTAAAAAATATCATAATATCAAAATAATAACCATTCAATAATCATCCCTTCATCCATTATAATAACATGTATATTATATACAAAAAACATCTTACATAAATTATCATTGTTTTAAATTATCATTGTTTTAAATATATATATATATATCTGTCCAGCATTCACCATGATAGATTGCTAGCCATTAAACCTTTTTCTATTTTCTCTCACTGCTTATTTCTGTGTTCCTTTCTGTCGAAAGGAATATATATTGCTTGGCCCAAGTTACAGAGTGACTTAAACGCCGAGAATGTTGTGCTTTGACCAATGCGTGAGACCCCTAACCTCCTGAGATACTCTGTAACTCCTGCCGATTATCATCATCATCATCATTATTATTATTATTATTATTATTATTATTATTATTATTATTATTATTATTAATAATAATAATAATAATAATAATAATAATAATAATAATAAAAAAATAATAATAATAATATCATAAATATAATTATCGCAAATATATGTGTGGGGTATATGGGTGTGTACGGTTTCAAATATAATCTATTTTGATAGCAATCAACACTTAATTTCTTAGTACTATATGGCATTTTAATTGTACTGGACACTATGTAAATCATATATGTTACAAAATATTGGTTTTAGTGTGAAACCCATAAAAATACGTTTTGTCTAGAAAAATATATTGTTACTCTTTTCTTTGCTATTTTCAATCGGTTAGCAATAAATACGAAATTGTTGTTAATTTTATTACTTTAGAAATACGTCTATCATTCTTACTAATTAGATATAAATTACTGTAATTTGTATACATAAAGATTTACAACTAATTAAGTTAAATAAAAGATTTTTTGCAAAATATGAATGAAATACTTTATTTAAAACATGAATTTTAAATCATAACACATTTCAATCCCAACTTAGTACTACGATACATCCGATTCACTTTATAATGTTGCTTGCTACAAACGAAACCTTCATTTTCAAATTAAGGGACCTGTTTTATAGTTTTGGCTGTGTGGTAAGTAGCTTGCTTACCAACCACATGGTTCCGGGTTCATTCTACTATAGCCTAGGGCCGACCAAAGCCTTGTGAGTGGATTTGGTAGACGAAAACTGAACGAAGCCCGTCGTATATATGTATATATATATGTGTGTGTGTGTGTTTTGTGTGTCTGTGTTTGTTCCCCACAACATCGCTTGAGAACCGATGGTGGTGTGTTTTCGTCCCCGTAATTTAGCGGTTCGGCAAAAAAGACCGATAGAATAAGTACTAGGCTTCCAAAGAATAAGTCCTGGGGTCGATTTGCTCGACTAAAGGCGGTGCTCCAGCATGGCCGCAGTCAATTGACTGAAACAAGTAAAAGAATAAAAGAGTAACTCCGAACCCATATTCTAGAGGTAGTTTCAGCAAGTTATCAAGCTTAAATAGGTAATTGCCAAATGGCCTTTTTTAATTCATATTTTATTCTTCTTCCAGTCTTTTATTGAAATCTTTCATCTCAATATATCAGGGAATGCATTTACTCTTTTTTCTGAGATACTTGCCCAAGGTGTCACGCAGTCAGACTGAAGTCAGAATCAAGTGGTTGGGAAACAAACTTCTTATCATTTTTCATATGTTAGAATAGAATATGAATTTAAGTGACTGAAGTTTCCTCACAATTTTGTCTTTTGGAAACATTTGACCACCGCTGTTGGTGTGTTTACGTCCGCGTTACTCAGGTGTTCGGCAAAAGAGTCCGCTAGGGTAAGTTCCAAGTTTTAAACAATAAGTACTTGAGTCGATTCATTCAACTAAAATTCTTCAGAGCGGTGCCCCAGCATGGCCATAATCTAATGACTAAACAAGTTAAAGAAAGATTAGCTCGGAAACAATATTCTCCTTTCCATGGGTTGCCAAATTCTCAATTTGTTGATGATACATTATACCAACAATGTTGATGATACATTATACCATTGCAGTTGACAATGTGTTTATTTTTTTCTTGCAAGTAATAATCGGCTCCAAAAGATCCGCAAACCTACCCAAGACATTGTTGGTAGACAGCTACTTTAAAATGCGCTAAAAAAAAACAAAAAAAACATTACTCGGTTTATCTTCAGGCTTCAGTATTTTAAATAATATTTCTGAGATGTCGTTGGGTCTTCACAGTTAAACGTATGGAATTGTAAGTTTGGTGGATGAATTTCATCAGACTTTCATATTTGATTATCTGGCAGCTAGTTATTGAAGCCAATTAATTTAAATGTACTGCATTTCTTCATCATTGCAGTTGTTCCGTCTGTTGCAACGCTGTTGATTCTGTTCAATAAAACACCAGGTTTTATTAAGGCTTTGCTAAGCTCATTTTTAAAGTTAACACCACCAGTTATTTTAATGTTACTTTCTTTTCAGTGATAGCAGAGGAATCGTAAGAAACAAATACTGCTAGTTGGGGGTTGTTTCTTTTATCTATAGATTATTTAAGGGATAAGCTGAATGCAAAGGAGTTCTTTAAATCATTTTCCATTTTGCCTGCGTTATCAGCCCTTATTTTGGAGATGCGACACTTTAGAACGTGGCATAAAGTTGATGTTTGTGCTATTAATCGTTGAAGTTCTGGGTTTCTTTTTGTATCTAACACTGCAACAACTCCACCAGTATTCTTCTTACCAAATTCCCCATCACAGTATGATGTTTAGCATGAGCAAAATTTCATAACATAATATGACTATCTCCGATCATTGTATGAGCTTGTATACTGAAGGTTATCAATAATGTATGCTAACTATGGATTAATGATTTTAACACCGTTCATTTGTTTCTTCTTAATTCTGATTTAGAAGGAAAATATTCATATAAAAAGCTTTTTGTTATTTGCTTTATAGTTTTGTTTTAAATAACTGGTCTGCATTGACTGAATGACCCAAAGGTTAAACTCATTTGACGGTATATGTAAAAATGTTCTCTCAGTATTACTTGTTTCTTTTTATATTTTCATATTTCCAATTTCATGAACGTATTTTCACAAAATTTTCAAAGACACTTGTACACAATGCTTGTATCTAAAATATAACAATTGGTTCTAAAACCACTATGAGCAATCGTGTTTTGTTGCTAATATCGTTTAGTTCCAGATACTTGCTTCGGCAGTAGATATACTAACATTGGAACGATGCAGATATTGTTTAGTCCCAAAACAACTCTGATCGAAAAACAACTCTGATAAATGATCAAAAGCATTCCTGCTATGGGCATAGCATTTTTCACCTAAGTGGAGGAAACATGAACCAACGTATCTTTCTAAGAAAATTGGGTATGATTTAGTTGTTATTTCTTGCACATTGGCTTGTACAGGCTCCGTTCTTGTATGTGCCCGACAAACTGAAGCCAAAGAATAAAACATGAAATCGTTTTGAACTGATGGTATACGCTCCAAGCGAAATTGTTACATGTGCATAGTTTGTGTAAAATATAAATTTATAACATAAACCACTATAACTATTTTGTCACAACGAAACCAAGTGAATAAAAATATAGTTTTATTTAAAATATTGAAACAAAAGAATTGAAAATCAAATGTTAAGCTGGAGATATAGTTCAAACCATCGTGTTTTAACATGACAATCTAACAAAGCATGATGAATCAAACGCGACTGTTTTCACATAAAACTCACTGAATGAAAAAAATTCTTCTTTTTCAATGTCTTATGTTACATAACCAATGTATATGTATTACATGAGTGAGGTTGAACCTAGACCAGCTAAGCTATTTGTGATCATTCTCTCTCCTTTGACACATCTAAATATTTTACTACTAACCTCTTATGACCTCTGTTGTCTGACATTCTTCGGTAATCCTTTTTAAGCAGATTTAATCCCGTTGCCTTTTCAATCCCTTTCTTTAGTAATGAATTACAAAATTACAAAAATCATTTTCTTGTTTTACTTTTTCGGCCACTTATTACTCTACTATGTTAGATTTAACCTAGGTTTAAACTTCATATTTCTTGCAACAGACCCCCATTTGTTACGACAGTTTGAAAATCCTCACATGGTGAAGTTTCAAAGTTACTATTAAATCTTATACGTGCACCAATCCACAATGAATGTGTTTGCTTCCCATAATGAGTTCAGCCCTGAGTATGTTTGTTATCAATATAATAATTTTTCTGTTTATCAATATAAATATATATATATATATTTATATGGTTATACAAACACCGATACATTTACACACGCGTAATTAAATTTGTTTTATTATTTTGATGTTTATTTTCTAGGATATTCAGTATTTTTTTAATTAAATTATTTTTCAGTAATTCATTTGAAACGTTAATTAATTTTGTTTACCTTTATTCAGCGTTTCAAAATTTTTTGTAGATCATTATAGCACATTTATTTTAAATTGTATTTGTTTC
>NC_142937.1:8982911-8987911 GCF_046866305.1 Octopus bimaculoides | reverse complement strand
TACCTATATATATACACATACATATATACATATATATATAAATGTATTTTTACCTAAATATATATATATATATATATATATGTATCTATGTACGCATACTCATATATATATAAATATATACACACATACATACATGCGTGTATATATATATATATATATATATATATATATATATATATATATATATATATGTATATATACACATACGATCACCCCCCCCCCACACGCACACGTATATAAAAAATGGTTAATATGAATGAAAAGCAGTAGTCTATAATATAGAAAATTATATTTCGAAATATATCAAAACCTCCCAATCGAACGCAGTCGTCATTTTATGTTTTTCTGAAAAAGGAAAAGATAAAATAGCAGAAGACTTAAAACGTTCTCTAATCTTCACAGATAACCAGGAGATAAGCTTTCAGTGTGCGTGCATTATTTACTAAGTACACTAATAACCAGATAGTATGTCAAACTCGACTTAAAGATCGTATTGTATATATATATTCCTAGCTGATTGCAGATTAGCACCAGATATGAAAAATGTTCAAATCTTGTACAACAGTAATAGAATAAAATCTGTAAAAGACTAACGTAGCAAAGATAAAATTTTCTTAGTCGTATGAAATTCATTGGTATGAAACTGGATTCGAAATATAAAGAATTTGTAATAGACTTAATCAACCTTTATGTTACAGAGTTATGTTTATTGAGATACTAACTGAATATATTTTCTATTATTAGCTTAGTCTATGTTATTATTGTTTCCGTAGCAGAAAGAAACAGTTAAAAAATCAGGCTTGAGCATCAACTCTTTGGAATGATCGTAAAGAATTTTGAGTAGACTAGTCTAAATTGTCTCCAGTCGAAAGATGATTCTCCCGATCACTTTATGCGACTAATCTCTATACATGCCCAATCGATAAATGCAATTAAAATAGTGTCTTCACTCTCGATTACTATTTTACATATCCACACATACATAAACATGCACACACACTGATAGTGTATTTGTGTATGGATATAAAAGTATATTTTTTATTGGACAATATGTTGCTCAGCCATCATTTTATCATTGCAAAATCATTGTCCTCAAGTGAGAAATTCCAAAACGAAGTCATCCTATATATTGTTAGAATAATAATATTGTATTCGCGATGGCAACATCATAAACAAAAACACGAAAATATAAACAAAGACAAAAATAACTAGCAATGAATCAGTTTCGTTGTATTGTTTGATGATTTTTCAATAGAAGAAAATATAGTCAATAGAATTCATTCAGGAAAGGAATAAAAATGGACAAATAGAAGAACAAGTAAGAGGTACTGGAAGAGAAGGAGATGAATGTAGAGTGGAAATTATATTTTTCTAGTCTCTTGGAATGTTGTTGGCATGTCTGATTGAATGAATAGAAATAGAACACGAATACTTCATACTCTCTTTAGTGAGTTATATAATTGATCTTGGTCAGTCCTTCTAATTATAAAAATACAATAAATAGAAGTATTATACAGGGATGGACTCCTTCAATCTTCTATAACATTCTTGCTTCAGAAAATAAAACCTAATTAATAAAAACAGTCAATTATTTTACTATATTAATGTTGAAAATTTTCTACATTAATATATATTCATACGTGAGCAAAGCAATGAAGCCGTTACGTTGTCGTACAATGTTAGAAATGACAGCTAAATTTCATTGTAACCATTCCTTTCCGTTTTAGATGATACAATTGATAATGGAGTTCAGAGCACGCTATTTCTGAAAAGAAATGAGAAATAATCGTAACTGCATAATCTGTCATATTACATGTGCAATGTAACAAAATAATTCTGTATATGGATACATATTTCATGCGTTTGAAACATTATATTTAAGACGCAATAAACATATACCTAAAGTGTAAACATATACTTAAAAATCATATATAATAATTAATCTTGGAGTCATAATTCTGTTTTAATTTGTCACATAGATAACAAAAAGTTGACTTCTATATTTTGAAAGTTTTGAACTTGTTCTGTGAGATACACTTATCCTTTAGAGAAGACAAGAAACTATGCAATTCATATCTTCGTCAAAAACTGTTTTCTATGGTATGTATATTGAAGTTCAGTAGATGATCTATCTCCTTCATGATTTATAATTAATTATTAAGTTATACTAATTATGAACAATGTTTTTACATCCTCTGCTGATATACAGCGAAAGATATAAACACGCAACATTCACATATATTTACGTCGGGATTCCGCAGACTGCGTTTACTGAATTCCAAAGACAAAGTATTGATCAATCGGAAGTTATAGAAGAAAACGCTTGACCATGGTGCTTTTTGACGGTATCTTACTTGGAAGCAAATGAGTGTGAAGCGAAATTCATCACAACGTGGTCATACATGTGTCTAATTGACAAAAGGGCTTTTGTAAACTTCACATATACTTTCTCGTTCAGAGATTTAGATCTAATAATTTCCCTATTTACACATACTCTTTATTTCTTATTTATTGATCTAAGAAGGAAATATCTCATTGTTACATCCAACCGCATTTAGCTTAAGACGTTTTTAGTAATTAAACAACGCAAGGCTTATAGTGGCACTCCCAATATTTCTGCTACTCTTATTTGTTAAGACTATATATGAATCATCATTGTGTGGTATGTAGAGATAGGTTCGTGGTGAGACGAACCCAAGTTGCTTATAGCATAAACATAATATAATATAAATATAAACAGCTTAGTAACATAAATAACGAAATATGATCACATTTTTTATTGAAAATATCTAAATGTCATGCTAATGGATATGGTTCAATTAGTTAATTAAGTATTTGACATATTGAGTTATCATTTCTGGTTTGGTGATAGATTTTCATGTTAAGTAATTATACAATTGATTATGCAGCTATGAGTCCACTTCCTCTTCAGCACAATGTGATTTATTTTAAGAGAAAATACCTGTTCTTTTTACGTTGATGAGACTCAATGTTTACTTTTTTAGAAGATATCTAACACTTTTTTTTTCGTAAAGGCATTTATCTGCAGGAAGCGTAAAGTTTACTTTAAATGGTGTTAATTTTCAATGAGAATCCAAATTTAGGTTGTCCTCTTACCCTTCCATGATTACATCTTTTACCCAATTTCACCGTCTAGCAATGAAGAATGACACCGACTGAGAGAAGATATGAACACCATCATTGTCGTCCTATTTATGCCAATAACTTCTTTTCAAGTGCATTAACAGTACACAGGAAGAGAAGTGGTATTTTTACCAGTTGGTTTGAAGATGAGAAGCAAGTTCTTTGCAAATCCTTCCAAACAACTGAGAATAATATCGATTTGGCTGTGACTCATATTGAATATCCACAGACTGTTATTTGGGAAAATATAAATCTGGTCAAGAAGGAGCATTGGTAATAAAAATGGAGGTCAAGGTTCAGCGTCTGGTCTGGTGAAGGAGTTCTGACGAAATGAGTGGGACAAGAATTGGGTGTGTCATTAAGGTTTAGGTAAGGGTAGCTTGAGTTTGAAAGATGAAAACTGCAGTTAACTTAATTTTTGTTGTTTAGTTCGCAGGCCAACTCTAGCTGAGCAAACATTTGATAAAATATATTCAAGTGGTGACCATCACTTCTATTTGCAGATGATGTAACTTGGACTACATTATTCATTCTGTTATATACCTTTCTAAATTCGTAAGGCGTGATTCAAGGGATATTTGGAGCTAAATATTCCAACTCGAGTGACTCTATAAAACTTTCGTTCTGGTAATATGTTTTCAAAGCTCACAAATATGCAGACCATACTCATGATTTATTGAATAACTATCAGCTTTCAAAAGTCAAATTTACTACTTGACAGCTTGAAGAGTATTTATACTACTGATTTAGGGAGTAAGTTCATCGCTCACAAGCATTTATTTTTCTTTTTAAACGCTTCCAAATCGAGTGGAAAGAAGGGAGGAAGTTGTTTTCGATCAAGAGATAAACATGATCAGAATATTTGCAAGAGAGAATTTACTTTTAAGATTTAATACCTGCTATGTTATAAATGTATATATATATCATGGATGATAATCAGAGATTCTCAAACTTAATATTGAGAGAGCAACAACTGTGTATGAGTAGGGAGTATGGTTAGTAGATGCAGTATTATAGCTCAGAATAAAGTAGATCGTGATGAAGTAGACGTTTCTCCAAACCATTTCTACCTCGTCTCATCTTTAAGAATAGTGTACCACTAGCTATTGTAGCTAATATGTTCAGTTATCATGACGATTTGGTTTCTAAACCTTGAAGATCTATGGACTACATAGAAGCTATTCATTAGCTCAGATTTTCCTGTTTTTGATTTGTGTTCATCAATGTGTCGTGCATGCTCGATGAGTTATATATGGGTTGTAACAGGAAAATGAGCCCACATTTTTGATTTTCCCTACCAAGAAATTACAACCTGCATTCCGACCATTTTAGTCATAAAAGAAAACTATTATTTTTTTTCTGTTGATTATTAAATATATAACTTGTATCAATTTTGTTCTATATATGTGTTATATCGCACGTTCGGATAGCCTCTACTCAATTACTACGACGTCTAGACTTCTCCCTCTATATCTACGTATTGGGCTAACCTACTTCATCGTCTGGGGGCGTCGACACAACAAAATGGAAAATATTAAACAGGCAACGATAATGTGAAAATACTGATGATATTCTGATGTTATAGGTGAATATATTTTAGACAGCAAAAATAAATATGATGATGATGATGATGATGATGATGATGATGATGATGATGATGATGATGTTGATGTTGATGTTGATGACGATTATGCTACTGCTTCTAACGATGATAGTGATGGTGATGGCAAAAAGTATGATGACGATGACAGAATTAATGATAAGGATGTTGTTGCCGATAATGTTGATGATGAAGGTGGCAGCTGCAATTGTGAGGAAGAAGGTGATGGCGACAAAGAGGATAATGATGACGACAG
>NC_142937.1:8972911-8977911 GCF_046866305.1 Octopus bimaculoides | reverse complement strand
ATATAACATTAGCTGATGGACATGAGAGCTCTCATAAAACAGGAATATGCTCAATAATGTTGCCCTGCAGAGGTCTAGAAAGCCATTCCTTTAACTAGTATCTGAAACATATAGTACAACTCATAAAAGGTGTTCTTCCATCAGGATAATGCTCGGCCAAATACAGTGAGGATGACATTCTAAAGGCTGGAGAATTTTGAATGGGAAACGATGCTCCAGCCACCATATTCTGCGGAGGTTGCCCCATCTGATTATCATTTATTCTGCAGTCTTCAAAATCTGTTGGATGGAACAATATGAATTCTATAGACGAGGTTAGAACAGTACTGGAGGAGTATTTTTCGTCACGGATTAGTGAATTTTGGAAGAGATGTCTTGCAATTCTACTAGGTAGATGGAAAAGCATTGTCGAAAATGAAGGAGAGTATATTTCAAATTAAAAAGGAATTTTGTTTATCCTAATTTTGAAAAATAAAAGTATAAAAAACCGCATTATTTATGGGATGACTCTACACACACACACACACACACACACACACACACACACACACATATATATGTGTATGTATGGATGCACGTATGTATGTATGTATGTAAGTATGTATGTATGTATGTATATATACATACATACACGCAAGCAGGTGCGCGCACACAATACATACACACAAGCACGCATATATATATATATATAATATATAATATATATTCTTCTATTCTTTTCCTTGCTTCAGTCATTGACTGCGGCCATGCTGGAGCACCGCCTTTAGGCGAGAACATCGGCACCAGGACTTATGTTTTGTAAGCCTAGTACATATACTATCGGTCTCCTAGCCGAACCGTTAAGTTACGGAGGCGTAAACACACCAACATCGGTTGTGAAGAGATGTTGGGGAGACAAACACACACACACACGCACACACACACACACACACACACACACACACACACACACACACACACAAACAAACACATCTATCTATCTATTTATCCATCTATCTATCTATCTATCTATCTATCTATATACACGACGGGATTCTTTCAGTTTCCGTGTACCAAATGCACTCACAAGGCCTTGGTCGGCCCGAGGCTACAGTAGAAGACACTTGCCACGCAGTAGGACTCAACCCAGAACCATGTGGCTGGTAAGCAAGCTACCTACCACACAGCCACTCCTGCGTCTATGCATCTATGCTTATACATATGAACATATATGATATACACGTATAAATGCACATATGCATGCATTTATATATATATATATATATACATATATATATATATATATGTGTGTGTGTGTGTGTGTGTGTGTGTGTGTGTGTGTGTGTGTATGCATATATGTACATAAATAAATATCTTATACATGAATATCTCAACCTCCAAATTTACTTTTAAACTAGTTTACCATATTCGGAAGATGGCAGTATACTCTTAGAAGTAAAAGTCTTCTGCACAGTAACGGTAAACTCTCAGCAAATCGAGTTCACTACCAATTTTAGGTTAATTTTAGATAACCTTTATATCACTTGCTTCCATTATAGTTTCGAGAATATCAGGAACATCACAATCTGATATTTAGCCCTGTGTCCCTGGAAGAGTTGGTTGTTAATTGCAATTGGATTTCCAGATGGGATTCCGCATATTGATCTGATTAGTCGAGATCAGAATGAAGTTATGAGAATATTAAATATAGCGAGAGACAAACAATCGACGTAAGCGAGTTAAAACTTGGTTTACATTTGCCATGAGTGAAGGGGAAACGAAACAAAAATAGTGGTTGAGAAATTACCGGATAATTGTAAAGTTAGGTCTGTGGATGGGAAAGGATTTTTGGAAAGTGAATGTAGGAGAATTTTGTATGAGAATACAAATATTAAAAGTAAGGTTAGGTACAAGAAATTGCAGGGATGCTGTAAAAAATATGTAGTGTAAATCTAAGAGAACGAGCATGAGATAGAGACAAAGAGAAATTGTTAGGAATTCAAAGGGGAGCAGAGGAAGGGAAACACATTTTATGTAGAAATATGGAACTCAATGGGAACGCAAAAATGTCAACACGGAAGAAAAATATCAGAGAAACAAAGAGCGCAAAACAAACATTGCAGAAATATAATGGAAACAAATAATCAATTAAATGAGAACAATGACAAGAAAAATAATAAAGAAAACATAGAAAAAAAAAACACTACTTTAGAGAAAATAGTTCTGTTAGTTTTAAAATTAATTCTGAGCGTGGAATAGAAAACCAATTTTCTGAATCAAATTCAATTGCCTGTGTCAAGTTGAACTAAAAAAATGAATTAATGGAGAATAATAATAATACTAAAAATAAAAGTAATAAAATACAATATCACTGCAAATATTCCAGGTTAATTGTTTTGTATATTGACATTAAAAGGATAAGGGGCTGAATAATTGATTGACTAAAAAGGATATGTTCCCAATTCATATTTAATAATGAACATTCCTAAACAGCAAAACACACATGAAAGAAACAAAATCTTACTTAAATTACATTTTAAATTTTACTCAAAATGTTGAAGATAAAGTAGTTGATTGGATGAATTATTGGAGCACAAGTTCGTAGAGCTTGACTTCAAATCAAATGAGTTATTTTGCTGTCTATTTCTGTTGGACGTTAATTCTCCGAGCATCAATTCATGTAATTACTAGGCAAAGGGAAATTTAATTGCGGAATATTTAGGATACTAAGAGGAAGTTAAATTGGTAGAAACGTTGAAGGCCAGCCAAAATGCCTTGTAGTATTTAAATAGGACTCTTTAACATCTGAAACGGTGAGATGAATTTTAGCTTTTATTCTTCCGTTGTTGAGGGAAGAAACTAATACTAAATTATTTGGACTAATATAAACAATGATGCCTTTCCCCCAAATATTTAATCAACTGTTTATATTGGTTCCAGATTTTGGCTCAAGGCCGGCAATTTCAAGAAAGGGTGTAAATAGATTACATCGACCCCAGTGCTCAGCTGGTACTTATTTTATCGTCCACGGAAGGATGAAAGGCAAAGTCGACCTCAGCGGAATTTGAACTCAGAAATCTAGTGTTTATATTATAAATCAATATAACGTGGAATATTCCTTATGAAAGGCAGGTACTCCGGTCAAAGAGATCTCTCCCTCTCTCTTTCTCTATCTCAGATGTAACTCCATCAAACGAGATTTGAATTTCTAATTACAGCATGGCGTTCCATCAAACACTCCGCTTTTTCTTCCATTTCATCATTTTAATAATATTTATACTTAAGGCGGCGAACTGACAGAATCGTCACTGTACCGGAAAAACATGCTTAGTAGCATTTTTTCTGACTTTACGTTCAAAGTTCAAATTGTGCCGGTTTCGATAAAATAAGTACCAGTTGAACACTGGAAGTCGATGTAATCGATTTAACCCCTGTCTCAAAGTTGCTGACCTTGTGGAAAAATTCGAAATCAATAATATTTATTTTTCACCATAATACGCAGTCGTAACTTGTGAAGGATGGTCACTGTCGATTAAATCAACAGCATATAAGTAATACTTTTTTTTTTATTAATTGGAAGAATGAGCAACAATCTTTTATCTTTATATTTTACTTATTTCAATCATTTTGACTGCGCCCATCTTTGAAGGGTTTTTAGTCAAATAAATCGACTCCAGAACATATTTTAAAGCCTAGAACATATTCCCTCAGTCTCTTATGCTGGACCGCTAGATCACGGGGACGTAAACTCATGAACACCGGTTGCCAAACGGTGGTGGAGACAAACACAGGCACAAACACGGACACACACACACACACACACACACACACACACACACACACACACACACACACTCACACACTCTCTCTTTCTCTCGCACACACACGCACACACACACACACGTATATATATATATATATGTATATATATATATATATATATATATATATATATATATATATATATATATATATATATATTTACACCGGGCCTCTTTCGGTTTCCGTCTACAAACTCACTCACAAAGATTTGGTCGGCCCAAGTCTATAGAGGTGCCATACAGTTGAACTGAACCTGTGACCATGTGGTTGGTAAAAAATCTTTCTACCACACAGTCACCCCTGGCGAAATTTGAAAGTAAAAGTTACAATAGTCACTTCGCAGATAGTCAAAAGGCTTTATTTTATCCATCCGGAAACGATATAAAGCAAGCTTGACCCCTGCTGCATTTGGATTTAAAATGATTAATGATGCAAGAAGCTAATGTAAGGCACTATCAATTGCACTTGCTCTCATAAATACCTACAACATTAATTTCTCACACCAGCTCGATCATACATTTTTGTAGGAGTATATTGTCAGTTATGTTAACCCTGTCCTTGTTTTATCAACTCCAGCGGTAGATGAACTCAGGAAGTAACATGCTAAAGGAATACAGAGGATATGTTGCCTGGCGTTCCCACAATTCTGCCAATCTACCACACTTAAAAATATTATAGTATTAAAAGCAAAGTATGGATTGATGGGAGAAATATATAAGTTACACGTAAAATTCTATAAGTATATATTTGCTTTAGACAGACGAAAGTAGTCTTTATTTATTTGAAGGAGAGTGATTAGGAACTGTGGTATTTAAACATATTTCTACAGGCTTTGAACAAACCCCTCCACACATTCACAGGCACGAAAATGAAAGGCAATTCAACCATTCAACCTAGGAGACAAAATATCTGGTGTTGGAATTCTTAATTTGTGACGGCCCGTTAGCAATTATTAGCATACAGTGTATTCATATAGAATTCATTTTGCAGAAATAAAAAGCATTTTTAGATTTTTCCAGAATGTGAATTTAAAACTAAACTAAAAAAAAACCCCAAAAAACCCCCCACAAAATATAGGGAAACTGCAAAAATGGTAGCATATTAAATTCGGTAACACACTCTCTGTCATGTTTACAGAGATTATATTTCTTTCATAAAAATGGCCGTCAAATTGACAGAGGTAATAGAGCATAAGAGTG
>NC_142937.1:8960411-8970411 GCF_046866305.1 Octopus bimaculoides | reverse complement strand
TGATGTGACGAATTAAAATTATCAATAAACAGAATCACAAGAATTTCAGGCATCATAGAAACAGGGAAAAAATTTAACATCAGGCATATATATATACAATAAAATATAGAATATAAGCAAGTGTATTTATATACGAAAAGTATATAAAAACTTACTAGAAGTTAAGTAACTTCGCTTACTATTTTTCGTTGTGATAAATAAGAGATGGATGGGTGACGCAGAGAAAGTTTCTCTTTCAATGAATAAACCAGTGTGTGCATGTGTGTATGTGTAGTGTTAGCATGTGTGTTTACATACATGCATACATATACACACAAGCACACACAAGCACACTTATTTGTATATATATGACTTTAGGTGTACGCTTGTGATTACAAGGTAGGTGGAAAAGTTCAACGTAGGAACATTTTCGTATATTTCTTTGAAGCGGAAACTTAGCAGCTACAAAAAAAATTTCACGTTTCCGATCTTCTCGGGAAAGTA
Source organism: Octopus bimaculoides (assembly GCF_046866305.1). Classification (NCBI taxonomy): domain Eukaryota; kingdom Metazoa; phylum Mollusca; class Cephalopoda; order Octopoda; family Octopodidae; genus Octopus; species Octopus bimaculoides. The sequence continues at coordinate 8,969,928 of NC_142937.1, read as the reverse complement.
AGTACTTGAAACTCACACTTGTAACTTGAAAAATTGCGTCTTAAAAAATAATAATGATTCTTTGCTATAGGCAAGGGGTCTGGATTTTGCGAGCACGGTCTAGTCGATTGCATCGACTCCAGTATTTAATTGGTACTTTATTTTAATGACCCTGAAAAGACCAAAGGCAAAGTCGAACCCGGTTGCATTTGAACTCAGAACGTAAGAAATGCCGTTAAGTAACTTGTCCGGTACACTAACGATTCTGCCGACCCACCGCCTTTAATGGATCAAAATTTTGGCACAAGACCAGTGATTTTAAACGGAATTATTACATTACATCAACCGCAGAGCTCAGCTGGTACTTATTTTATCGATCCTGAGAGAATGAAAGGCAAAGAGGACCTCAGCAGGATTTGAACTCAGAACATAAAGTCAGACTAAATGTCGTTAAGCATTTTGCCCGGCGTGCTAGTAATGCTTCATAATAATAATAACCCTTTCTACTATAGACACAAAGCTTGAAATTGGGGGCACAGGAGTAGTCGATTACATCAACCCCAGTACTCAACTGGTACATTTTTTGTCGATCCCGAAAAGATGAAAGGCAAAGTCAAACTCGGTGGCACTTGAACTCCGCTAAGCATATCAGCTGGCGGGCTAACGATTCTATTCTGCCCACCCACCGCCTTTCTTCATAATTCTTTCTACTAAAGACACAAGCCCGAGACTTTTGTGGAGGAGACTAGTCGATCACGTCGACCTCAATGTTTCACAAATACTTAATTTATCGACCACAAAAGGATGAAAGACAAAAGTCAACCTCGGCGGAATTTGAACTGAGAACGTTAATACGGGTGAAATGCCGCGAAGCATTTTTCCAGGCATACTAACGATTCTGCCAGCTCGCCGCCCTCAATATAAGCCTCTGCATGGATAGTATATATACCTCGAAGTCGAAATGCTGATGTAGATCAAGCAACAATCCATCAGTGGTTGAGACATTTAGGACTAAAAGAAGAGACTGAAGGTTTCATATTGGCGGCACAAGACCGAAGCTTGCTCACAAAAAAAAAAAAAAAAACTACCAGGGTAATGTTCTTCAAAACGGTTCTGACCCTAAATGCAGATTCTGCGACACATTTGAAGAAACAATGGACCATCTCGTCTGGGGATACCTGTGCTGACACCAAACGAATATAAAAATCACCACGACAGGGTAGGACAGTATTTACATTGGAAAATATGTAAACACTACAAAATTAGCACTCATACTTACTGGTACGAACGTCATCCTGAACCTGTCGCTGAAGGCAAAAATGTCGCTATCCTCTGGGATTTTCCAGTCAACACTGACAGAACGATCCAGGCTAATCGAACTCATATAATTATTAAAGACTGAAAAGATTATACTTGTACAGTAATAGATGTAAGAGTTCCCATTGATAAAAGTACATCTGTTAAGGAATTTGACAAACTAAGTAAATAACAGGACCTGGAAATTGAGCGATAAAAAATGTGGCATCTCAAAACGGGAACTGTTCTAGTTATTGTGGTTGCTCTAGTTAAGATAAAATAGGGATGTCAGAAACATCTAGATAAGATCCCAGGTAAGCCATGTCTCAGAGAAATCCAAACGATTGAGCTGACAAGTACTACCCACATCCTTAGAAAAACCTTGATTTTGAAAAAAAAACTTATCTAGATGCATTTTGACTCCAACTGGAACCCTCATCGTAATAACAGTCAGCGTGACAATCTTATCTATCTATCTATCTATCTATCTATCTATCTATCTATCTATCTATCTATCTATCATCATGGACGGACGGTAGACACATCGGCTCCCATGTAAGTTGCATTTTTCACCTCTTAAAAGACCTATTTTGTTTTAAAATTTTGTATAAGTTGTGTATAACACAAAATACTTCGTGAACATATATTTTTCAAATCGGAAATAGCTCTATTTAGAGCCTTATTTCCAAAAATTCAAACATATCTTCCTCGTTCCTAGCCATATTCTTTAAAACGAATATGGCTAAGGTTTTCAACGAGGCCGACTTCCCGCTCCTAATGCCAGAGGCGAAAACACTTAATGCCGTTCCGCATGAACGCAGACAAGTGATGAAGAAGAGCAATGATTCTGAGTCAACTGCTGCTGCCTCAACCACCACCACTACCACCATCACGTGTACAAACTCTGCTGCTACAGCAGTCTTGCCTGCCACCGTCACCAGTGACAACAACAACAACAACGACAAAGACAACAACAACAACAGCAACAACAACGACAACGACACAAATGTCCTTGCTAACACGACCACTGTCCTCACCACTGCTACTACCAGTGACAATAACAACAGCAACAACAACAGGACACCGACCTTCAACACCAACACCACCACTACTTCGACAAACTCTGCCGCCACTACCACCACCTTTGAACCTGGCAGTACCAACACCACTGTCAATACCACCATCAACAACTACAAGACGAACAAGATAAACAACACCACAAACGCCACAAACAACATATCTGCCAGCATCACAAAAACAAATTTTGCCGATGCAACGAAAGAAAAAAGAACAATATTAACATTCACCCAAAAACAAATCAATGACACAAAATCCCTTCTCACGAAAGAAGGTGACACTGTACACATACACATACCAAAAGCAATTATTGAAAATACAAACAAGAAGCACATATCATACAGACTTATCAACAAGAAAACGAAGCGACCGGAGAATTTCTCCACCCAAAAAATTGAGATTTGTCTCAAACCGATATGGCCCTTTCAAAGTCATGTTACTTGGGGACGAAAATTTGCCACGGTCCTAGTACGCTTTAAGAGCGAACAGTTAGCGAAGGAATTTTCAACACTCTCTCTCCACACAGATGACTTGGTGATGATACCGAGTTATCTTGGACAGAGAGTGACGAAGGTGACAGTAAAGAATGTCCCTTCACAAGTGGAAACACAGTGGATAGTAGGTTCTATATGCCTCGAAATGGAGGAGGCAAATATATTAGAAATTGCTACTGCAGAGGAGAAAAACTGGGAAGGGGGAAAAAAAGTCGAAGTCCTCCTCCACATCACTGAAGAGGAGTGCCAAAAGATCCCCACACACATCCAACTGGCAAAGGACCACAAGTTATATGTAGTGGTGGAAGGAAGGCGGCCACGTTGTTATGTATGCGGCAGCGAGGCACACCTCAAGGACAGTTGCCCAACCGCCGCCAACCAAAAAAAGCAACAAGGGCAACCACCAAAACCCGGAAAAAAACCCTACTACCAACACCACCATCAACAATCAAAACAAGAGAAACACAAGCAACACTGGCAACTGAGAAGACAACAACATCTGCAAAAACAACAAGTGAGGAAGCAGGGGAAAAGAAAGAAAATTCCAAGACTGTTTCCCCTTCCCCCACATCACACACACCTCACACAAATAACAAGCCATCAGCACCAACAAAAACAGCAACACAACCACTCACACAAGCACACACAGACGCTCACAATTTGCCCCTACCCCCTTCCGATTCCTCAGAACCTTCGTCGGAAGATGAAAGTAATGAGGAATGGCAAATAGCCCAGAAAGGAAGGAGGAAGAGGAGCAAGAAAAGAAAAGCAAACACAAACAAAGCAGGGAGATACACAACTCCCGAAAACACTCCAGACACCAACACAAGCACACACAACTACAACACAAGCAACAAAACCCCAAAAGCAAGTACACACACAATGCTCACTGCCATCAACACAAAAAACTCAGAGTTGATGGAATACATCAACACAAAAACAAACATAACAAACGAAGACATAAAAACCAGCAACCACCCATACACAACACCGCCAGAACACATCAAAATACTACACATAACACCAACCCTGCACCACACACTAAAATCTATTTTTCCAAAGGCAGTTGGCAAATGCCAAAAATACCTGGCGAAAAAACTATATAGTGATCTCCTCGAAGAAAACCCGAAGGAGGAGACACAAAAACTCTCAAACGGTAAGTGACTCTCTTTATAAAACTTTAACACTCAAATCAAAATGATGCTCAAGATTGGTTGTGTAAATGCGCGTGGCTTGGGGTCCCCTTGGAAACAAGGGTACCTCCTAAATGACATAAAGTCACATAAACTAGAAATCATAGCCATAAGCGAGACCAGACTCCATGATCCGCGGGCCCTATCGTCCATGTTTGGCAGACAGTTTAACATTTATTTTTCTCCCTGTCTGCCGAGAATGGGCGGTAGTGGCACGGCGGTACTCTTTCACAAGAGTCTGGATCTCGAAGTAAAGACAGTATTCATAGACCCGGAGGGTAGATTGGTTGTTCTGGATGTCGATGGCAGCGATGGGTGTGCTTTTCGACTCATATCAGTATACGCACCACCTTTAACAGGTAGGCCGGATTTCTTCCGACGTCTAGAAGTATTCCTAGGAACGTCTCGTCCTTTACTTTTAGTGGGGGATTGGAATGCTACCTTGGACACGCATCTAGACTATGTGGGCAGAGATAGGAATAGACGGGGATGCAAATGCCTCAAAGACCTGCTCAGACGCTTTCAACTGTTTGACAGGTACCGACTCGATTACCCGAATGCGCCAATGTGGACATGGACAAACCGCATCGGGTCGTCGAGATCGTATCTAGATAGAATACTGTGTAGGAGAGTAGATAGAGATAGCATAGGGTGTCCACAATTTCACATAGTCAGCTACACGGATCACAAACTTGTGACGTGTACGCTAGACTTAGATAAGACACATAGGCAGGGCTCCGGTTACTGGAAACTAAACGCGTCTTTCCCGTCGAGACCAGTTTTCAGAGACCGGATTAGCACGTTAGTAAAGAGGGCTTTGACAGGAGCCATCATCAATAACAAATGGTGGTTTGCCCTCAAGAGAGCAATAAAAGCAGAAGCGGTTAGGTATAGCAAAGCACTAGCCATAGACAGAAACAGAGTAGAGGGTGAACTAGTTAAGAAGCTAGAAGAGGCAATTAGAAGTGGCATCGCATCCGACGTTTTGGCGGCGAGGTTGGCCCTTGACCAACACTTCAACGCCAAACACGAAGGGTGCGTTGTCAGGGCTAGGATGCGTGCTCTAAGAAACGAAGGTGTTGGAGCCGCACGAGAGGCCCGGGTGGCGGAGGCGCAACAGGGCAACAAAGCCACCATTCGGTCTCTGGTGGACGAACAGGGGCGCGAACTGCTCGAGCCAAGCAAAATGTGTGAGGCCTTTCAGCGGCACTTTGCTCGACTGTTTGGGACGAATGGCGAGCGAGAACGCAGGGTGGACTTCAGTGCCTACCTGCACAGCCTGCCACGACTCTCGGCAAGAGAGGCGGAGTGCTGCGAAGGTGCCATCACGGCGGCGGAAGTGAGGGACGCGATGGCGGGATGCTCGAGGGACAAATCTCCGGGTTTGGATGGTCTGCCCTACGAGCTTTACAACTGTAAGCCAGACTTGTTTGGAGACGTCTTGGTGGCGGTGTACTGCAACTGGCAGCAAAACGGGAGCATTCCCGGTTTTGTGAGTCGAGGAGCCGTAACGCTGCTGAAGAAAGATCCAAACAAGGGGGACGTCATAGATAACTTTAGGCCCATCACTCTGCTCAATGCAGACTTGAAAATTTTGGCCAAGGTGTTAGCCAAGCGGTTGGCGCTTGTCATCGAGAAACTGATCGGCAAGGCGCAAACGTGCGCGGTGCCGGGCAGGAGCATCCATGACAACCTCCATCTGATGCGCTACATCATAGAGAGGGTAGTTAAGGAACCTGGCATGGGTGGGGCCCTGATCAATTTAGATCAATCGAAAGCTTTCGGTAGGGTAGACCATCAATACTTGGAGGCTGTCCTCATAGCAGCCGGCTTCGGTCCCATTTTCCGCGGCTGGATGGCTGCCTTGTACAGAGGCATCCGTTCGGTAGTTCGCGTCAATGGGCATCTATCAAGACCCTTCGACATTGCACGTTCGGTCCGTCAGGGATGCCCCCTCTCGTCGCTTCTGTACGTGTTGACTCTCGAGCCACTACTGCGGAAGCTGGCGACGCTGAGGGGCATCCCGCGAGAGTTGGGATGCGGGACGAGCGTGTCGGCATACGCGGACGACGTCACCGTCATAGTGTCTAGCCAAAAGCACATCGAGCTTGTCGGCGAGACACTGAGAGACTACGAAGCGGTAACGGGAGCGAAAATCAACCGGGATAAGTCAGTGGGCTTGCGGCTCGGCACCTGGAGAAGCAACCCCATGCCGTCAAGTAGCGCCTCCGTCGTGGGACGTTGGACTGACGGTCCGGTTGAGATGCTCGGGGTCTGGTTTGGTCCAGACCTCCAAACGGAGAAGAACTGGGACGAGATAACGAGAAGGGTGGCCACTCTAGCCCGGCAATGGGCCGAGAGGAAGCTTTCCCTGAAAGGTCGATCGGAGGTGGCGAACACGTACATCGCGTCCGTCATCTACTACCGCCTGACCGTCGTTCCTTGTCCCGACCCTACCATCACCAAACTGGAGCGCATCCTCTTCCGCTTCTTGTGGAAAGGAAGCGTTCCGATGGTTAGGCGATCCGTTTGCTGCCAACACCCGTTAAAAGGAGGACTGGGCATGCCGTGGTTGATGATGCGCAGACACGCGCTGAGACTGCGACATCTCCGGCTCTACGTAGACAGCGGTGAACAGGTGTGGTCACCGTTTGTGCGGCGCGCTTTCCCGCAGCTCGTCTCCATGACCGAACTGCAGTCATGGATCAAGAAGAGGCCGAGGAAGGGCGAATGGCACCGCGAGTGTCGCGCTGCTCTTCGGCAACTCCAACAACCCGGGTCAACCTTGAGCGACTGCATCACAACTAACGCATTCTATAGTGGATTAGTGGAGGGAAGGTACGACGACGATCTCGGGGCGAACCTGGGCGTCGACGAGGAATACCTGACCCGCCTGTTTAAGACGACCTTCGGGCCGGGACCTATGGACAACTTCCAGAGATCCCTGGCCTGGCAGTGCTATCGAGAAGCACTACCCGTTCGGGATAAGCTCTACAGGCATGGCTCGAGAAACACGGGGCCGACCTGTCCGAGATGCCGGCAGAGCGACGAAACCGTTCTGCACGCACTCGTACAGTGTCCCACCATTTCCGAGCTGTGGGCTTACGTCGAACAACTGCTATCGCGTGTGGGACGAGTCGGTCTATCAGCCGAGTCTATCGTGAATATTGTCGCGCCTCCTTCCTTTAAACGGGAAGGAAGAGCTATTTTCATCGTACTTGTGGCTATGGCGAAAGAATGTGTATGGTGGACGCGTCTGAAAGGTCTAGAGACAAAGACTTTCCTCTCTGGGCAATCTCTCATCAACTTCTTCAAGTATCACCTGAAGAGGAAGTTGAGAGTAGAAAGGGAAGTCTTGTCTAGTGAATGCTTCAAAAAAAGATGGGTGAATGTAGCAAGGATGGCACGTGTGAACGACGGAGCCATCTTGAGCATAACCCTATGAACAAGAAAAAAACAAAAAAACAAAAAGGCAAAAGAGAGTCACTTACTGTTATAGTTTCTTCAATGAGAATATTGACCAAGGTTACCGTGGTCTTTTCCGTGGGCTTTTCCTTCCACGGCTAAACCTAAACTGTCCTCCCCTCTTTTTACACGAGAACATTACTGTGTGATACACGATCCCTATTGATCGGCCTTTCCTTTTCTTTTTTTTTTCGATCCCTTTTGATCGAACTGCCCCTTTTTCCCTTCCTACGATCCCTTTTGATCGACACCACCAATTTTTTTTTTTTTTTTTTTTTTTCCTTCCTTCCCCCTCCCAAAAAGAAAAGCTCTACATTGTATTTGTCCCATCTTCGTTGAGCCCTGTGTGGCTAATAAAAGAAATGTATCTATCTATCTATCTATCTATCTATCTATCTCTATATATACATGCATACATACACATGCATATATAAATACGTTTTTTTTTCTTCCCGCGATCCCTTTTGATCGAAACCCCCCCCTTTTTTCCGCGATCCCTTTTGATCGAAATTATCCCCCCCCCCCAAAGAAAAGCTCTACTTTGTAATTTGTCCATTTTCTGTATTTAGCCCTGTCTGGCTATAATAAAAAGCTATCTATCTATCTATCTATCTATCTATCTATCTATCTATCTATCTATCTGTCTGTCTGTCTGTCTGCCTATCTGTCTGTCTATCTGTCTATCTGTCTGTCCTGTCTGTCTGTCTGTCTGTCTGTCTATCTTTATACACACACATATAAATATATACATACGTACATGCATAAATATATACAGAAATACATAAATATTTACAGACATACATACATACATACGTACGTACACATCTATATGTATTTGAATTCATAGTTAACGAACTGACTGAAGCTAAGCAATCCGGATTAATAGGTTTTGAAGTAGTTAATACTTATAACAGTGATTATAGCTGTGTATGTCCAATAAATGAGCACATGATCAGCATGTCATAACAGTTATAGAATTGGTTAAATCAGTATTTGGCGACATTAGTTACTAGAAGTGTTTTAACGATCTGTGAGGAAATAGACGTCATTAGAAAGGTTGGGAGGTGAGTGACCTGGCTGTAATAGGTTGCAAAGTATTCGTTAAATTCTACTACTGATCTGTAAATAAATTCTGGCGGTTAGTAAATTATGGTTTGTAATTATGATTTTGCCTGACGTACTGATTGAATACCAATTAGATAAAAATGACGAGCATGTCTGATGCCGAAAGTTTCCTTTAATTATTTAGTTTCATTCATGTTGAGTACTGTGAGGCAAAAGATAATCATCTGATAAGTGAAGACGATGGTCATGTTTCTATTCTAAGGAAAGTTACGAAGATCACATGTCAATAGTATCGTCCATAAGCAGACTGATACTTGGTGTCGATGGAAAAAGAATTTCACGAATCTCCTCCTTGCTGATATGTGTTTAATCTTCACCGAGTCCGACTTAGTCTTTCTTATTTCCACAGTGACTGCACTAAGGATTAATAACGTATGGGGTCCATATAACTGAATATACCTCCCCAAACCGCAAAAGCTGCAGCTTTATACACAGAGTAGAAATGAAAATACTGAATACTGTTAATTGTACACGATAGTTGAAATACTGTATCAAGAAGTTGTGGCGATGATGCAGAGCCGGTTGTGGTACATGTCGTACGTGAAGTCGTGGCTTTTATGCTGCTGCCTTGGTCACTTGGTACAGGAATTCTCGCAGGTTGCAAATTCACTGTTGATCCATGGTGAAGTAATTTACGAACAGTGCAGTGTTGTAACCAGTGCGAGAACGTAGAGAGATGTTGACGTTGGGTCGAATGGTGGCGACGGAGATGGAGGTCGCCGAATGCTGTTGGACGAAGTTGGAGAGTCTCCACGTGGCTGCTGTTGTGTTGTCGCTGGAACTGGCAGTGTCTTGTGTGGTCTGTAGCTAGACTTTAATAGGTCTGGAACTGAAAGACATCGAAACGGGGAGAGGCTGGAGTTTTATAAGAAGTTGTAGGCTCAAAGC
>NC_142937.1:8930411-8957911 GCF_046866305.1 Octopus bimaculoides | reverse complement strand
AAGCATGCTCCTTTAACGGGACCACAAGGAGTCATACAAGTGGTGCCAGGTGAGGGAGAAGAGGTTTAAATAAAAGGAGTTGAAGGTGAGCGAGGGGGTGGTGGCATGGAATATAAGATGAAAAGGAGAAGCATGAGAGGTCTAAGATGAATTAGAAGAGATTGGAATGAAGCTGAAAAAGAAAAGAGTGGATGAGAATAATAGCATATATAGGACGACAGAGCTGAAGAGGAAGCAGAAATAAACATGAGATTTAGGAGTTGAAATACAAGAGCGAATGAGCGAGTGAGAGAAAGAGAGAGGGGGAGGGGGGAGAGAGAGGGAGAGAGAGAGTGGGGGAGAGGGGGGGAGGGGGAAAGAGGGAGAGAGATAGGGGAGAGAGGGAGAGAGAGAGAGAGAGAGGGAGAGAGAGAGGGAGAGAGAGAGGGAGAGAGAGAGAGGGAGAGAGATAGATAGAGAGAGAGATAGAGAGAGAGAGAGAGAGAGATAGATAGATAGATAGAGAGAGAGAGAGAGAGAGAGAGAGAGAGAGAGAGAGAGAGAAAGAATCCTAGTGTTAAAGGATACGCGGGGTAAGACAGAGAAGAGAAATAAGACAAAGTAATGATAAATGAAAAAATAATGGAGAATTGTGGTTGAAATGTTACTAAGGAAACGTTTAAATATTATCTCATCCAAAGAAATAACATCATCAATGTTATCATTTTGAGAATAAGAATGATGAAGATTAACTTCATAGGAAGCGAAGAAGAAAATTAATAGAATCATTGGAGCATCGTACTTATTTTATCAACCCCGCAAGGATGGAAGGTTAAGTCAATTTTGGCAGAATGTTAAAACAGACAAAATAACCCTTGGCATTCTTCCTGGCGTATTAATGATTCTGCAAGCTCACCGCTTTCCCTTCATGAAAAATCACATAGTTCGTCACGCTGCCGCACAGGACTTATTTGGGGACACACACACTCACGCTCTCGCACGCACACACTTTTATGCTTTCACTGGTTCGTTCAAGTCATTTGACTGCGGCCATGCTGGGATGCGTTCACACACGCGCATGCATTTAAGTTATGTAATTCTTTTATTTGTTCCAGCCATTTAACTGTGACAATACTATATACAAACTCATTCGCACAGGTACTCGTTATATTAGTTCCTTTCATTATTCTTCCTTCCGGCTATTTGTCTAAATTATGTATATCCATGCATGTAAACAGATAACACTCATTGCACATAGTTACGCATGCAGAAACTATCCTAAACATGTATATTTATTTGTGTGCCTTCGTGAATGTGTGTATGTGTGTGTGTGTGTAGATCTTCACCTTCAATGCTGTAGTCGACTGTCGAACTCGGTATTTCTGGACTGGGTCTTATTTTATCGCTCTCGGAAAACAAAGACTGAGTAAGACGCAAACCCATGACATAAAGGGCTGTTTTCAAATACCATATGCTTTTTTTGTTTTGTTTATTTAAATCTCTATTATTTTTCTCTATTTAAAGTTCTATTATTTCTGTCATGTCTATATGTTTACACTCATGTCCGCATACACAATAAAGGAAACGCCTTATAGATCTGTTCTCGCTTTACAAGCTAAATGATTCATTCACTCATTTTGTCACGTACTTTATACATGCAGTGTTGTCACGGATGAATATATAAAAAAAAATTAAGTTGAGAATATGATTGGTCAAGTTAATTTTCCATTCGTATATTAAAAAAGGAACAGAGTTTTCGGTTGTGTTCTGACGATCAGTCACATTACGTGACTTATATATTTCAATATAAAATCAATGAAATATATTCAGAGAAACAGGTATGTATACGTGACAGTGTTCAAATTCAGAGCAAAGATCCAAGTCACTAAATTACATTTTTTGTGAAGAAATCTCTTTGCAGATAATTATGTGTTGATACGCAAATATAGCAGCACATTTTAAATGCAATAGTTGTTTTGTAAGGGATAAAAGCTTCAGACAAATTGAATCCCGACCTAATTTCGGTTTCTGTTGAAGTCAATTTAGTTGAACTACACCATGAACGGCATGTCAAACTAAGATTCTACTTTTAGAAATGGAGGGAAGTAAAGGTTGGTTTTCATTGCTTCTTGAATGGCGTTCGTGAAACTGTCCAAAGTTAGACCTGAATCAAGTCTGTCATAATATATTTCTGTTCTTTACGTTAACAACCTGAAATGAATAAAACACAAAGTTTACCCAGGGGGAATTTAAAATCAGATGTAGACAGAAGAAATTATTATACAGCAAGGTGGTTAGATCGGCTTTCTATTGTTAGCTGTACATCTCTAGGCTTAATACTATTTCAATAAATAATGCTTAATGTAGAAGAGGAAACTAATTTTCCTAATGCAGCTGCTCTGATAACGTCGCTCCTTTCCGTGAATCCTTTAAGAAATTTAAGATTAGTGGAGCGTGATCTAAACTCTTACATTTTCGTCATCACAAAATCTAGCTAAGTAAGCTTAACGTGGTTATCTTTTGTATTGGCAGAATTTGGGGTTAGCACTTCAAATTGAAGTAAGCAGTTGCTTATTATACAGAACGACAATATCAGGGAATTCAAAGAATGACTAGAATAGCAGACAATATACTTCTCAGTCGTTTCACTTTCAAGCTTCTGAAGACAAATCCTTTGTAGTTTGAGGAGATAAGAGCAAGTCAGATACTGATATTGATTAAACTAACTATGACACCATAAATGTTGTGTCTTTGTATCAATGAAAGATATCAATTATACACAACTTTTGATGTTTACAGTAGATAATTCCGAGTCTCAACTGTATACAAAACGAATGATATGATAGTTTATAACTCTGTATATTTACTATGTTGAACATTTTTGTTAACTGACGGTGTAGCTACTTCTAACCCAAAATGATGAAGGCAGCTTCTAACAACAGCTATTTCTAATGTCTTGAATAACTTCCCTTAATGACTACTGCTACAACACTCCTCCAATTTCTCGTACTTAGCATTACTTTTGAAGAGAGATAAAAGATGAAGATTAATATTTTACCGCTTGCATGGCAGAACATTCGTTTCATTAGCTGTCGACTGGAGTGCGGAACGGTTTTGGCACTTTGTAGCGCTCCAAGCAGGAATGCTACAACCAATGAAAGTTTCGGCTCATACTCTAGCACTACTCCCTCTTCATCCATGCATCTGTAACCATTCTGGGTGTAACTGTATTTATTCCAGCCGTACAACAACAGTTTTGATTTCGTATTCATTTTCACTATCCCTTTCTCCCCCTTTCTCGCTCTCTTTCCCCCTCTTCCCTCTCTCCCTCTCTTCTGTTTCTCTTTGTGTGTCTATCTATCTGTCTATCTACCTGTCTGTCTGTCTGTCTGTCTATCTATCTATCTATCTATCTATCTATCTATCGATCTATCTCTGTCTCTCTCTCCACACACACACACACACACTTATATATATGAGAGAGAGAGAGAGAGAGAGAGAGAGAGAGAGAGAAAAGAGAGAGGGAGGAATGACGAGGAAGACAAATTAGTTGCCGCATGGTTGGAGTGGATATACTTATACCCAGATTGCTATAGTATGGACGCCATCATTCCTTGATAGCAGCAATCCTGCTTGGCACCATGAAAATTGCTGGGCATTCTAGCCGAGAGCTGGTGAAGGAAGTGTATATTTGTATCCATATCTATCTATATATCTAAATATTTCATAAATGCGTGTGTACGTAAGTAGGTACATATGTTTATATGTATGTTCGTATGTATATGAATCTGGAGTAGACTGAACCGATGGAGTTGTGAGATAAATTATTTATCACAATAGTTTGTCTCCTAAAGGAGACAAACTGTTCAGATCAAACTCTGGGGCATCTTTCCCTTTAATTTTCTCTAAAGTTGAAAGAATAGGTGCCAACAATATACTGAGATTTGATTATTCTCGTTTCCCAATAAATTCCTGGTACTGAGCCAATGTAAGAAATTAAAGATATTTATTTTGTGGAGATGCAGAGGTTATAAATAGAACATTCTTGCAGCAATCGGAGAAAACAAATGTTTAATACTTTGAAACTTACTAGTTCCATACTTCATAACACATAGAACCAGTATGGAAACTATTTTTAACCTTAATTATTTGAAGAAAATAAGAAAGTAATTTGCAAGATGCTAATAGTCGTCTGGGTTCCTTTATAGTTTCCATTATAATTTCAATATGGACGTCGACTAGATTTCAAATGTTTTAAGGTTCATCTTTCAACAAACGTCAACAAACTTTATTTACTGCAGTTTTGTTGGAGTTACTGCAGAAAGTTTCATAATTCTTTGATTTTACTCATCATCGACAACACCATTACCATTAAAAATAACTGTCGCACACAGGTGAGTTCACTTCAACCGTCTTCAGTCTGGAACATGGGCGTGTACAGAAGCCTTGAATAAGCTAGGGAACCTCTACGTTGACGCTCAACTTGCTAGAAATAGGAAATAGCTCATCCTCGAATCCCTACACTAACTTACAGATTGTACAATATCATCCACCATATGCAAATAGACAAAATGGTCACAGCTTGGATACCTTTAATCATAAGACAATTCTATGGGGGATAACTTTGGGTAAAACATCAGCAACAGGTACAGAAGTAGACTGTACAGAGGATAAAGGGAGAGAGAGAGGAGGAGAGAAGGAGAGAGAGGAGGAGAGAAAGAGAGAGAGAGAGAGAGTACAACGTGTCTTGGCCGATACCATAAAACTTATAAGATTAACTAATGAATGACGGGGCATATAGCATTCTCTTCAGCTAAGCAATGGCATGATATGTCTTGCAAAATAATTCATGTGATATCTGGACAACAAATTGTCTGCCATTATATCTGATTGATTGATAAAAAAAAAACGATCTGGGTGCAAAAGAAAAATAATAACAACAGCACCAGCAACTTTATCAGGAGATTTTATTTTGCGACCTTTATGAGAACTCTGAGTTTGCCAGCGCATCATTGCGTGACAATTTTGTATATTCTGTTTACTCGGTTTGCTTCGCCGAAGGAGCGCTTTGCGATCCAAGACTCTACTAAAACAAGACGTATCGGAATTCTGGATAAGCACAGATCGACCTCCTCTCTATAAACGCTTGATCAACTACATTAGCGTTATAAGACTGCTTTAGTCGAGGTTCTCAATATTTTTTAAGCCCAACATTATTCACAATGATAACGATGATAGGTAACCATAACAACGTTGTAATTATTGGCACTCTTTACCCGCAGATAACGAAATTCCATCCATGTCTATACATTTTACAGTCGAGTAATTTTATCTAAGACCAAACTAGTCAATATGTCCAACGCTTTTTTAAGTAGGCAAAATGTGACTTGAAGGAAATATGTTATTTGTTTTCCACCATGTTGAGTTTTTTCTAGTTGTCTTGATAATAAAATAATGGTAGTAATGTCGTTGTCATTGGTGTAGGTGGTGATGGTGGGGATAATGTTAGTGGAGTCTATTTACATGTGAGAGTGAAGTAAGTTGAGTACTCCCGAAGCACAGTACTATGCCATAAATATATATTCGAATCATCCTGTCATAGTGGCCTGTTTGTCTTAAAACTATAATAAATCCTACACACTTGCAGAATGGAGAAATTCGTATATGTGCGGAGTAGAACATGCCAAGAGACAGATGTACATACTTTGGAATATATATGTATGTATGTATGTATGTATGTAGCTTGCTTACCAACCACATGGTTCTGGGTTCAGTCCAACTGCGTGGCACCTTGGGCAAGTGTCTTCTACTATAGCCTCGGGCCGACCAAAGCCTTGTGAGTGGATTTGGTAGATGGAAACTAAAAGAAGCCCGTCGTATATATATATATATATATATGTGTGTGTGTGTGTGTATATATATGTGTGTGTGTGTGTGTATATGTGTGTGTGTGTGTACGTGTGTGTGTGTGTGTGTGTGTGTGTGTGTGTGTGTGTGCGTGTTGAAAAAGTCAATGACACTCGCCTGTCAAGTATATAATGAAAATCTATCATTCATTTTAGTTTCAAATTTTAGCTCAAGGTCACTAATGTTTGGGGTAGTGGGTAAGTCGATTTCATCGACTCCAGTGCTCAACTGGTACTTATTTATCGATCCGAAATGATGAAAAGCAAAGTCCACCTCGGAGGAATTTGAACTCGGCGCGTAAAGTCGGAGGAAATACCGCTAAGCATTTTGTTTGGCGTCGTAACGATTCTGCCAGTTTGACACCTTGTCTTCCATCATTAATTGTGTCTTTCTGATGTTAGCTAGACGTCGTGTTACATATATATAATCTTCTCCTGATATTTCTGGACCAACAGTTATGAAGGCACCACATCACAACTAGTATCATGCAAATGAAAACCTCTCACTGAGTAGTTGACACATTTGCAGCTAGCTACAACGGCAGTTTAATTATCGGTTCATCCAATTTTTCATTAAGGGAGGAAGCATAAATGAAGGGTCATACTCCTAACGTCAATATTCTCTTCACTCTCCTATATACAAATCTGTCCAAATTTGCGAACTTCAGGGAATAATATTTGCGAAAGCAGATTAAGACTAGTTTCCTCTGAATATGTTTATGTTATGTCTCAAGCTACTGCTACCTATCACCTTCGGATGATCTCTACTCAACCGCTACACAACTGCTACTCGACTGCTACTCAACACACCTACCACGGCCAGACTACCTCTATTTATATGTCTTGGGAGATCCTACTTCTTCGCCTGGGGGCGTCGACACAACAGTTTATAAATGCAGATTTCGAACACATTATCGCAATGTTTAGTGGTGTAGCACTTTGTTATTAAACTACCGGCATTTTCCCTCCTGGAAACTAGCATTAATTCATCAGATATGTATACAGTATTATAGATATAAATCTATAATAATTACAGTCTATCATGCTCAATGTCTCCAAAAACCTATTCGCCCGTAGAATAATTATATCTTGTAATGAAAATATATAAAGCTATTACAGAATTATCTCTCTTAAGCACATTATATAATTATATATAACATACATACAACAATATCGACCACTTATTACTCTTCTCTTTAGATTTGTATGAACTTGAGAGTATATTTATGAACGAGTTCAATGTCTGTTTCTCTTCATCTAGTTATTCATCAGATTATTTATTCTAACTATATGCATTAATACTTTGTACCATATAGTTAACCATTCAGACGTGAAGAGCTGCAATGGGTATTTTCAAAATATTTTCAAAATATTTAAATTTTACAATAAAACAATCATTGTTTTAACGCTAATACTGTCTGTATTTTGAATCGATAAAAATATATGCAAAATCTATTAAAAAATAGATAGTATTATATAACAATGATAAATTTACATAAATAGCAATAAAACGAGTGTTTCTCAAATTTATATGGCTACTGGCGACAAAGAGGTTGGGAAGGGGCAACAGATACACCATTTAATTGCCCTAATTTTGAAAAAAAATACTTTCAATTTTTATCATCTAATAATATTCCTGATCGAAATGTTTTGATATTCCATATTATGTTCATAAAATGCCTTTTGTGCAAGTAGCTTATTATGCTGTTGACAGCAGTTGTGATAATTAAAATTATTTGAGAAGTACTGTGCGACATAGTCACTCATCAGACTAAAAGTACCTGACAATTGCCACTCAATTCACAACCGTTCTAAAACGCACAAACACACATACGCATATATATATATATATATATATATATATATATATATATATATATATATATATATATATATATATATATATATATATATATATATATATATATATATCTTATTTGGAAAACACAGTATATATTTTTATGAGTTACTAATGATTTCATGCGATGAAATCATCTCAGACAGCATTTTTAACACGTGTGGTAACTTCACATAATCCCGAAGCTGGGAATTGCGTGAAGGCACCAGTCATATTATAAAATGCTGAGCTGCTTTCATCGCATGAAACTAATAATATCTCATAAAAACATATATTGTGTTTATTAAATAATATTTATCTCCCACCAGATGGAGTATTTAGTTTTTTTTTTTTTTTTGATAATCTTACCATGGAGGGGTGCTGAAAAGTTTCCTGGCTTTGGGTAAAAGAAAATGCAGGAGGTTCAATTAATTATGTACGAGGTCATTCGCTACGTATCGTATGTACTAAGAAGAGGTCAGTTCATGTCTGCAAAAACATAGGGAACCTGTTTGACCCTTGCCATGCTATTACTAAACCCTCTCATCAGAAAAAATACTTCAGTCAAGATCAAAAGTCTAACAGAAGGATTGGCAGATGGTTATGTGCAGATCTTTCTGAAGTTCCCAGAGTGACGCACTGTGACGGCTTTAGGAAATGTGAGTAACGAAAGTTATTTCATGCCGCCTCATATCTTTCTACGGTATTCTAGAATTAATGCTGTTGGATATGTTGTGGAACAGGAAACAATTGTTAAGCCCTGGATAAATGATGTACGTAGTGGAAGGACATATGTATTTCAGTAGCACTCAGAACCTTCACACAAGGCCCACATAACACAAGAATTGATGTCAGACAATGTTCAGTATCATGTGACGCTAAACGTGTGGCCTCTGAAATCCCCAGATTTAAATTCCATGGCTTAATATTACAGGAACGTTGTTGAAAGGGAGACCATTCGACATTTTCCCAATATCATAGCAGCACTCAAGGTCTCCATTATCTAGATGATGCTCGAAATGAATAATGGCAGATCCAAGCTAAAGGCAGATCCATAATATAATCTAATAAGAAAGATTATCGATAACATGTACACAAATTGTATTAAAATACATTTGTTTTTTTTTTTTTACTAGATTAGAGTTATTTAAAGAAATTATCAGATGCCATAAAACATCTCTCGCATTCTGTATATACATACATACACACATGCATACATACATACATACATACATACATACATACATACATACATACATACATACATACATACACACATGTTATAAGTAAATAGACATCCCATTAAACATAGTTTTCCGTTTATTCTAATTTGTAAGAATTTATATTTCTTATTAATTGACATTTTCATGTTTCAGATTCTATATGTGACTGTTTAATCATGCCATGTACAAAAGAAGCCTTGGAACTGTCTGAATTTCAAAAAGGCCGTATTGTGGGTCATTCTGAATGTGGATATAGTCAGCATAAAATCGCAAGAAACCTTGGGATCCTGCTTTCTACAGTTGATAGAGTGATTGTTCAATTCACCAGAGAGGGGAAGGAGTCCACATCACCTTATCCAGATCAACCATGGCCCTCTGACAGGACCCTTCTCTTTGCTAAGAGAAGTGTGGAGGATAATCCCCGTTACAAGACTTCTGACGTAGCAGAGCAAGTTGATATCAGTCCCACAACAGCTGTCAGGTATCCCCACAAACTTGGTTACTATGGCAGAGCAGGAAGACGGAAGCCACATCTTTGACCAACCAATATGAAGAGGAGAAAAGTGAGATGGTGGAGAGGCCATTAGCATTTTGGGACACTGTTATATTCTCTGATGAGTCCAGATTTACTGTATTTCCTAACAGTGGTCGAGTGTGGGTCTGGAGACTGTGTGATCAAGAATTTGATGCAAAAAAGATTGCAACCAGCAGTGAAACACAGCAGCTATTCTGTGATGGTCTGGAAAAAAATTTGGAGCAATGGTTGAACAGAGCTGGTGGAGTGTGTGGGAAAGATAAACTCAAATAAATATGTCTCCATATTGCAGAAAGGACTCCTTCTAAACTTCTCAATTTATGGAAGATGGGATTCTTTGTCACACGGTTAAAATGACCCAAGATTTGTTGGAAAAGAATAGTATTAGAAAGCTTCTATAGCCAAGCTAGTCACCAGATATGAATGCTATAGAACACCTCTGGGGCATAATGGATAGGACATTTCATAAACAGAACAAGAAAGCATCTTCAAAGCCAGATCTTTTGAGATTATTGCATGAAACTTAGCAAGACATTCTGCAAGAGAATATTCACCATCTGATCAGTAACATGTCTAATAGGGCCCTTACATTGAAAAATGCAAAGAGCATGTCTACTAAATATTAAATGTTCATATTATAACAACTAACAAATAATTTGAATGTATAATTTCAGATTTAAATAAATTTTAATGATTATAAGGGTGTCTGTTTACTTCTTTCATGTCTGTGTACATACATACATGCATAAACACACGTACACACATGCGCGCGCGCGCATATACATATCTATCTAAATAAATATTTATATAAGAGGTGACAAAGAAATAAACGATAATGAACTTCATCAGCTTACAGCTGTTTCCACTATAAGATGCGGTGAACTCATCTTTGAATGTCTGAGTAAAAGTTTATAGTTTCATCAGAACCTTAAACGTGAAGTATACATATTTATATATACAAACATACATGAAAACATACATACAAACGAAATGTCAAAGAAGGGGACAACATGTGGAAATAAGTTTTTGAATTTTATACTTTATGCCCATATGCGGGCACATATTTGTGTGCGTATCTATCTATCTATCTATCTATCTATCTATCTATCTATCTATCTATCTATCTATCTATCTATCTATCTATCTATCTATCTATCTGTCTCTCTGTCTGTCTCTCTCTGTCTGTCTGTCTATGTATGTATGTATATATATATGTATGTATGCATACAGAGAGAAAGAGAGAGAGAGAGAGAGAGAGAGAAAGAGAGGAAGAGAGACAGAGAAAAGGATAGAGCATAATTGAGTTTATTTAAAAAGGAAAACGGATGATTGAAGAAGAGAGTGTGTTCAGTTTCTAATTAAAACACTCTTCTTATATCCTGTGTCTTACCCCAAACATTACACAGCTACGGCTAATTGTATTGTATTTTAGTTAATTAAAACTGACAAACAGTTTAGTAAATTGTTAATTAAAGTTAATTAAAAGTGATAAACTGTTTGAGAGACAGACGAGATAAAGAGAATTAACGAAATCATGGAACTACTTTTCAAACTGGCTACTAGTACTGGTTACAATCTACGGATGTTTGATTTTGTTGATTGATTTTCTTAGCTAGAAGACCATGTACTTATTTCGGGAGAAACTGTAATAAATTATATTTATGTAAATCGCATTGCTCATGTTAAGTTCCTATTAAAGCAAAATTTATCGATTATATAGCAGTGTAGCGAAGGTACTGCGAAATTCTTATACCGTCCTTATGAGTTATATAAGTAAAAGGAATTGTCTTCAAATGTATATTTCGATAATATTGCTTCTTGTTAGTTAAGCCCAAATCATCTCTGATTGGTCAAACATATCTTCAAATTTGTTCTATTCGTGATCATTTCATATTTATGCACGTCTGGCAACGAATACATTGAGTAATGTGCCTTTCTTTTACTAAAGCGGTAAGGTGTGCTTTAAGAGAGGTTCAGCTATCTCTTCTAGGTCGAAAGACCTAGTAGTATCTCTGTGTCTGGCACGCAAAATATCTTAGTTACATAATAGGTGAGAAGATAATTTTCTTATGTCATATCGTTCCCATTAATTACATATGTACACACATACATACATACATGCAAACATACATACATGCATACATACATACATGCATACACACACACACACACGTACATGATAAGGGTGGCCAATACTTAACAGATATAAAAATAAAGATATATCGAAATAAGATAACATGAAATAAGGATTATAAATCATATTGGTATATCGAAAAGTATTCTTAGATATGTTGTTATCATGATACTATATAAAATAATTAAAATATGTGCATCAAATACTAATTGAAAAAAATATGAAATAAAGATAAAGATACCTTTGGAAATGGGTTTATAAAATATTTCTAAAATATATCAAAGACACTGATCTAGGTAGAATAATTTATACTATAATAGAGAAAGTTCCTTATTAATGAGGTATGTGACAATTGCTAAAAGTACTAAAAGAAGGCAATTGTTAAAGGGTTGACCGTCTGGAAATATTTTTATAAAGTCATGTTTTAAGAAATTTCGTTTAATTTCGACTTCTCAATTTTATTGAATTTTTTAAACTCTAATTTCTCGCAAATTTAAATATATATTGCATTCATGGCCTCCAATTCTTCACAGATTTAAATATTTATTGCATTCACTGCGGAGTATTCCATTTTCATTTGCAAAGTCTCTCCCTTACCCTTTTAAGTTTCAATTCACAGTTTGGAAAACCGTTAGTTTATTCTATTAGTGTATAGGTAATGTAAAACATAATTTATTGAATGAATTTTTAAAAAATACCCGTATAATTTTTGAAGGCGGAATGTCTTGCATTTAAAGAATGGATCCCTGAAGAGAAAATGACATGTATAATAATATCTTTTATTCCTTTAAAATAGAGGGCATGTAATTTTCGAAACATGTGTCGGAATTAAAGGAACTTATTTATTATATGCGTTTTGTTCCATTTATTCTTTATTATATCAACTCAAAATACATCACTTTAACATGGAATTTCTACCTCTTAACCAGGTATAATATCCCAGTTTCTTTGTGAATTTTGCTGCCCTGGTAACTATTAACATATCTACCTTATCGAAGTTTCTCAACTAAGATAATATAAATACATACATACATACATATATATATATATATATATATATATATATATATATATATATATATATATATATATAGAGAGAGAGAGAGAGAGAGAGAGAGAGAGAGAGAGAGAGGGAGAGAGGTCTTGTATGAATATGAATGTATATGTTATTAAAATATTATTTTTTTGTATATATATATACTCCAGTTTCTTGAGATGGCTTATTATTATTATTATTATTATTATTATTATTATTATTATTATTATTATTATTATTATTATTATTGTTGTTGTTGTTGTTGTTGTTGTTATTATTATTATTATTATTATTATTATTATTATTGTTGTTGTTGTTGTTGTTGTTGTTGTTGTTGTTATTATTATTATCATTATTAATATCATTAGTCAGTAGTCTTATATTTATCACGTGCTATCACTGCACTGCCGAGTGAACCTCTGTGTGCCTTGGGTATGTACTGTGGTCTGTCTTGGTGTTGTTACTGTCACTGTACTGAAAGCGCTTTATGTAGGATGTATGTGGTGCCTAGTAGCGCTTTTTTCTGTATGTTATATATATTCGTAAGTTCTGGTGTTTTGGTTATGTATTTGTCTGTATTTTTTAAAATCATACCTAAGGCACCTATTATTATAGAGATTGTTTCTCTTTTAAGGCTCCACATTCGTGTTATCTCTATTTCCAGCTCTTTGTATTTTGTGAGTGTCTCTGTTTCTTTTAGAGATAGATTGTTATCTGTTAGAATTGATACATCGATAAGGAAGCAGTCTTTGCTTGACGATCTCTGACGACTATAGCCGGTTTATTAGCTTTGGTCTCTCTCTCTCTCTCTCTCTCTCTCTCTCTCTCTCTCTCTCTCTCTCTCTCTCTCTCTCTCTGCAGAAACCTAGATTGTCGGACATAGTTAACCGAAAGGAAACGATGCTGGAAGTTCAATATGGCTACCGCAAACTGCGCTGCCATTGACCGAGGCGAGTGACATGGTGTTGTGTACGTGTGTGAGCGAATACGTGCATGCTTGCGCCATGCTCTTATGCACAAATACCAAAAGCATGCTTATATATGTATACGCACACGCGCGCACACCGGATGAAATCACATGCACGCACACATACACGTTCTTCCAAACAAGCAAATATTCAAACGTATACATATAAAGACAGGAATGTACATACTCTCATTCACCAATCGTCCATACAAAGCACTTATATATACTTATATATACATCTTAAACACGTACACGTACACAGGGGTATCTAGCAGGCACTAGCGCACACGTATTTGCATACATACACACGTACACACACACGCACACTCACACATGCACACATGCATACAACTGATACACATATCTACGCATGCGTGTACTCCCATGGCTGATATGTACCCGCACTCATGGGTACACACACCCATGCAAGCACGCACATACGCACCAACGAGCTGATGTCATCGACTCTAGCTTACACTCAGAGGTTACACTCTAGCTTACCCACACGCTAGCTTACACTCAAGTGCACCCCACTCCTTACAGAGCAGATATACGATCATAGGTGTTCGGCACCCACATATATGCACTCATACACATGGTATACACCCCCATACCTTTGCTCGTAAGTCTCTTCAAAGATCGGCCACATAGCAAGGTTCCACCAGCTTCCTATCAACAACGCAGTCCCCAAAATTCTCCCTTTTAACGCATCTGGTGTTACTGGAATATTAATCTCACTTCTATCAACGACATGTCACCAACCTTGAGCTGTGGAGTACCTTCGTCCTTCATGCGTCACACATGGCTGCCAAGGAGGTGGCATAACATCCTTCCGAGATACTAAACGTGGATTTGTGGTTGCAGAGGCGCTACTTGTAAGTATTTCTGGAACATTAACGACGCCAACACCAGCACCACCAGCAACAGAAGTAGCAGCGTTAGCAACAACAGCAGAAACGGCAACGCCAACAGCAGCATTCGGAAATACATCGAATGTTCCGAAAAAAACATTCAATCAGTGCCTCTCCGACCACAAATCCTCGTATCCTCGTGTAGGATCGCGGTAAGACGTTATGCCACATTGTTGGCCAGCCACGTGTGACGTCTGAAGGACAAGGGGACTCCAAATGTAAATCACATGAAGAATTCTAGTAAAACCAGGACCCTGCATTGACAGGAGCAAATTCATTGCGGAACGGGCGAGAATATAAAAGAACATCCTAAATTCCTGGACAGAAAACTTTGGACTTTGCTTACACTTCAGGCGATTACTACTGAAATCCTGGCTCCCGCAACCTGAGTTGGTGGATTCCGGATAGTGGTCTTAGGGAGACAATCCCTTACATTTGACCTTTCTACTCTGTGTGTTCGAAAACTAGCCACGAGGCCTTGTTTCCCTCCAGTTCGAAGACAGGTTATAAGCCACCGGCAATTAGGGCCAGAAGAAACATGTGTAAAGCTATGCGCTTTATGGATCTGAAACCCCGGGTGACCCTGTGAACCGGCCATAACTAACATTCTTTAACTATTCTACTGTCCTATAACTTAGAGAGTGCTTCTCTTTCAGATTTATGATTTACAGACGATATACATACATCCATATACATACATACATACATACATACAATACACACACACGCACACACACACACACACACACACACACACACACACACACATACACACACATACACACACACACACACACATACACACACGAAACAATGATGGAATCATGTAATAAATTGCAGACACTATGTCTGTAGCATTGAGATATGAAAATCGAAGTTATTGGTCGCAAAGCTGCTTGCTCGTTGACAAGTGAGATATTAATCAGACACTGATGGCCTTACTAGACGGATGTTTGCGACTGTCTAAATGCATTTGGGATAACGTGCCAGGATTGCAGTAAATGTAATTTATATATATAGATATACTGATAATACAAAAAAATGCGTTCTTATACATAGAAACATCGTGGTACAGGCATATTTCGAGCCACTTATAAAACATGCGGGTGTGTGTGTGAGTGGATGTGACTGTGTGTATGCATGCGTATATGTGTATGTTTGTATGCATACATGAATGGTTTCTCCAGACTATTATGGACTAACAGATGCACATAATCTGTGAAGAATTCTCCGTAGAAACAAGCACAAACGAACATAGTTTTATAATGCACCGAGATCAAGTTACACATGTACGGATACACGCATACAGGTAGAGAGAGAGAGAGAGAGAGAGAGAGAGAGAGAGAGAGAGAGAGAGAGAGAGAGAGAGAGAGAGAGAGAGAGAGACATATATATGCATACGTACAGACACACACACACATGCATACGCACACATACAGATATATCTATATCTACAAATATATGTGCGCGTGGCTCATACACACTAATATCTCCGTAAAATATATGCATAAACGTATGCATACATATGTATGCACACAGCTCTATACACATTTAGAGAAAAAATACGTATCCATTTGTATAGAAGTAGATAAACAGTTCTCGTACACAGATATATTTGCATATGAGCAATCAGAAATGTACATACTTATGTGTTTGCTTGTCTATCTGAGTTTATGTATAAATAGACATTTACATGCAAGCACACACACACACTCACGCACACACGCACACACACACACGCAGACACACACACATACATTTATACACACAACAGAATAAATATATACCGCTGCAGACACTTTTCGATCAAAAGTTATATATACACATAAGCGTATACACACGCATATAAACTCACGAATATCTACCCATACTAACAAACTGCTAACCATGGTATTTTTTATGACCCTTCATAAAATTACACTTATAAGCCTACCTACCTACCTACCTACCTACCTACCTACCTACCTACCTACCTACATGCATGCATACATACATGCATACACACACACACATACGCGTTCATATATACATGCATAGCGATATTTATCAATGAATACATACATCTATGAGTATACACACATATGCATATATATGTGCGTGTGTGTATGTGTGTGTGTGTGTGTGTTTGTGTGTATGTGTATGTGTGTGTGTGTTTGTGTGTATGTGTGTGTGTATGTGTGTGTGTGTGTTTGTGTGTATGTGTATGTGTGTGTGTGTTTGTGTGTGTGTGTGTGTGTACACACTTGCAAAAACGCAGAGATCCTTGAAGGTAATAAGCTATATAAATTACAGACCAACAAATAAATGTTTTGTTTTTGCTAGTAATTAAAGACTGTGCATTAAAATTTAGGAGCTTTGAGGTACAATGTAGAAGATCTTAACAAGATAAGATATTTATATAATCAAGTCAACAAATCATTTCTTCGTAAAATCTCATTCCTTGGATGTAATACATGGAACGAAATCTATTAAATGCTAAATGTGTGTCGCAATTAGACTAATCATAGGAATACAACATTAAGATTTGTTACTCAGTGCACTACCTTCGAGTTTTTCATTATGAGAACAGTGTCTATTAAAGTAGGTGAAAGTGAAATACTTAGCTGTTAATCAGATTTCTAATTATGCGACACATAAAGTGTCTTGAAACTTTGTAGTTACAGCTAATTAATATTTCATTCTTTTGCTTAATAAATTCTTATCTGCCAATAAAATTTCCAGTGCTTCACATGTGAACAAGTGGTATTCGAATCTTTCATCTTGATATGCACTTGTTGAATTGTTGATTTTCCATTCGAATTTAAAATCAATAGATTTAGATTTCAAGCTACATATGTACTCAGCTAGTGATGAATACTTTTATTTTAAATTGGAGGTAAAGTACTTGTGCATAGATTAACTAATTTTGAAGTAGTTTGAGGCTGAACCCATATATCGCCTATTTGTATTATGGATAGGTACATAAAAAACGATAAATTACGATTTTCCGTTGACAGTTCCCATTAAGTGGACATTTTCCTTAAGCTGCTTCTATGTCTCCTTTCCATTCCATTTCTGCTTCTTACACCATGCATCATTCTTTCTAAGCCTGTTACAATTTTTCCTTCCCTGTATTGTTTGCCATTTTTGTACATTCTTACATATACCTTATCACCGATTCTAAAGAATTTTGGCATGTCTTTACTAGTACGTGTTTTTTTCTTCACTGGTAACAGTTTATCGAATACTGATGACTTCACCTTTCTGGCAAACATTAATTCTGCTGGTAAATTTCCTTCTGGTGCATTTGGGTTCGGACTTACTCTGTATACCCTTAAGAATGATTGGATTGCAACCTTGTCCGTGGCTTCTTTACTAACTTTCGTTAAAGCTCTCTTTAAAGTGTCCGCGAACCATTCGGCCCTTCTATTCGATCTAGGGTGATACGGTGCTATAATTTAAGTTCTAACGCGAGCATCTCACAGAATTTTTTAAAGCTATAGGATACAAACTGTGTTACGTTATCAGAGACAATTATATCCGGTACACCAAATCTTGCAAATAGCTCGTGTAAGAAGTTTATTACCGTGTGTGAAGTTGGTCATTTACACCTCGCGACCTCAGGTCATTTTGTGTAGCTGTCCGCTACTATTAAGTAATAATATCCATTTACCGGGCCTGCAAAATCAATATGCAATCGGGACCATGGTACTTTGACTTCTGGCAAGGTTCACATTTTTTAGTAGATAGTTTTGCTACCAGCGCACATCCTCTGCAGCCTTTTACCAGCTTTTCCACTCCCTTGTCCATGCTTGGCCAGTATTCGAAACTTCGCATCAGCGCTTTCATTCTAGAGATGCCTGGGTGTCTCACATGAAAATCTTTTAGCATTCTTTTTTGGATGTCTGTGGTATAATCACCCTCTGAGCAAACGTTAGTACACCATCACATGTAGCGGCTCTTTGCATCAGACCTTTCTTTATTTCATTTTGTCGACCACAGTTTTCTTTTTGTTTCATTAATAAATTTGTCATTTCTCGCATTTCTTTTTATTTCTTCCAAAATTACTGATGTTCTACACGATGTTCTACATCTCATTTTTTTTTGTTTCAGTTCATCGACCTCGTTTGACCGTTTACGCTATTGCACAAAGCGCTTGTGGGTGTATCCAATAAATTAAATTTCTCCATACATTCGGTGCCAAATAAATTCATGGATTTTTCAATACATAAATATTCACTTTTGGTTCAACATTTGAACATTACATTACAAACGCACGAAATGTCAACTGCATCAGTGAAATTTATGTCGGTCGCTTTTTTGGCAATATGAACTCCTCCTGCTCTCCTGTCCTTAGTTTCCTTAACACTAGACGCGTTTTCATATCGCCCGTCCAATCCTGACATTCTTTAAAAAAAAAAATTGTTGAAATCTTCGAGAGTAAGCCTCAAAAGTTACTCCTTCTTCGGGGTTATATTTGACTTCGCTTAGAGAATTTACCATATGGCCAGGTGAAAATGCATTCTTGGTTATCAGCTTCATTAGTTGTAACATTTGATGCTGCAATTCTTGTGATTGTTCTCGTTGTTCCTTGATTTGTTGTTGTTGCTGTTTTTGCAACTCAAGTATCCCAGCTAACAAGTCTTCCATATTTTACGATTTTCGTAAAAGAAACAAGGTTTTTGCTTCTTTTTTGTGGAGGTATCTAATTTTCCGCGTGAATTAGTTTAAATTCTCCTTGTGAATGCTTTTTTTTCTTCACTTCGCGTAAATCTGAAGAAAACAGTTTATTATAATGATATACTGTACACATTTATCTATTAAAAATTTCGTTAGAAACGGCCGTAATTGATTTGACACCTGTCCTTCAAGTGTTACTTATTTATCTGTTTTATATATATATATATGTATGTGTGTGTGTGTATATGTATGTATGTGTGAATATGTATGTATATGTGTATGTGTGTGTTTAGTATATTCATATTTATAATTAGTTTTGGGTGATTAATTTGGTAAAAGTTTTCTGACTCCCAGGATAAGACCAGTGAATATTTAAACGACTCACAAGAGCATTGAGATATTGTGTTCATATCGATTTGTAACACGGGATCAAGTTCTCAGTTGATGTTGAGTACTTTATCCAGGCCTTACAAATTTTTGTTTCTTAATTAATCTTTTCTTCTATTTGTTACACAGATTGTAGCTGCCGACGCAGTTATTGCCTGCCACAGATTATACTTTTTGATATTCTTGGAACGAAACATGAGGTTTAATCCAAGAAGATTAAATGCTTTATAATGAAGGCTCTGAGAGAAATACGGTTTCATACTGCTAGAAATTTTAGAAAGGATTGCTGAGGCCAACTTTGTCGGAACCCAGCATTAAATATTCTCACTCAATAAAATACACATCAGTAACATACAATGAGATCAATTTAATTGATTATATCTTTACTGACGAGGAAATGACCTTGTGTTATGTCAGAATAACTCTTTATTCCTTTCTTGATGCTCTACTGTTTTTCCCTATTATTTTACCTCATTTATTGTTAACATTTCAATAGATGATCGATTCTTTTTTTGTTTAGTTCACTGATATTTTTCTTTGGAATTCTATTTGTGTTACTTCTTCTCTTTCATGGGCCATTGCTACGCTGATCCTTCTGGTGTGTTTGTGAGGTCGTATGTGTATGCAGTTATTTACTGTTAATAGGATTACTTCTTTTACTAAGGATTTTGTTTCGTCTTTCCAAAACGAATAGAAGCAGCACTATTTTTAAAACTCCATCTTGTCGATACTAATTTTAGATGTCTTGTTAGATGTTTCTAATTATCTAAGGATGTCCTCTGGTTATTTATTAGTTACTTGTTCTGGCACATAATCTTATATTTTAAAGTATCTTTTCGAGGTGCTATTTAGGATGTTATATTTTGAATGTCACTTATTCTCGATATGTCACGTCTTCTTAGATTAATTTCTTTTTCTATGTTCTCCTTACAGAAACGTTTTCTGTTTGTTTTCTTTATCTCTTTATCTTAGTTTCATATTGAGAGTGAGTACAACGATATATTTTCAGTGGTTTTCTGTTTGCATAAAGTCAATCTATTTAATAATGCTTGAGATCCAACAGACCCGTGCCTCAGAAGGAAGCACAGATTTGGACAACAGTCTGTTGTAGGTAACCATTCCTCACAAGTTCCAGGGTTTTACCGAGTCCTTATGTAAACTGAGGTATGTCGAATATTGTGCCTACATATCACCAATGATGGATACTCTGTTGTCTCATAATATTGTCTAATAATATTTGTTAAAGCAAGGTGTATATATATAAAATATTTGTACTTTAACATACTCTAAGTATAAAGAAAAGGGACATAGTTGGGGATATTAAACGTATGTAGTGAAAATATTGTTTAAATTCAGTTTAGCACCTTTCGGACAGATACTAATATTATTTTAGATAAATGAAACATTTTTACTTTTTTGTCGGGTAGAAGTTTGCCTATCATCATACCAGCTTTGATAAAATATTGCTATTATTCAGAAGTTAATGCATTATATGTGAGAATATGCTGTTATGTGCGTGCATGTGTGTGTGCGTAGGTCTGTATATGTGTATATATGTATATATATGTATATATATGTATATATATGTCTTCACACACATTCATATTTACGTAAATACATACACACATGCATGCATACATACATACATGCATACACACACGCATATATTTATATATTTGTATGCACTAGTGTCTCTATCTATGACCCTAAAGTTCACTAGTCGCATTCATCATGAATCCCTATCTGCCCAACAAAAAACAAAAACATTTCATTTACCTAAAACAATTATAAATGCGTATCCGAAAAGTGCTAAACTGCATTTAAGCAATATTTTCACTGTTATTAGAGAATAGTGTCTCCAAGGTCTGTTTTCATCCCGTAACTAGCTCCATGGTTACAATATGAGTGTTCACAATTCTTTGGTATCTATCTAGAAAGCTGACTTAATCAAAATTATTGCAACCATAACTCTGCACTTAATTTATGAGGATTTACTTTGAATTCCTTTATATCAAACATTTGCTTTTATAGTTTTCGTAAGTGTATATTTTAAAAATATATCATTTGTATTTATTTCCAATACATGATGTTTTGGCTTTAGGCATGGTTTAATCTTTCTTCCGCTTTGCATGTGACTTGCCTTCATTTTAATTATAAAATATGTAGAAGGCATTGCGCGTTCTCCGGTGAAGCAGGAACACCAGCCATGAGAAATGAAGCTTCGAAATATTATTCTACTCTAATATACTGTATTGATTACTATTATTATTAGTTGCATACCTAATCATGTGCTACTATTCATTATATATACAGACATGTGTGTATGTATGTAAGTATGTATGTATGCGCACACATACATACACCATACACACACACACGCACACATACACATACATGTATATATAAGTATATGTATGTATATGTCAGTATATGTATGCTATATACATTATATGTATTATAATATATAATCTATATGAAAAAAATGTCCTAAAACCATGGCTTTTGAAAAATAAAAGAAGATATTTGTATATTGAAATAAAATATATATTCTATACGCCGCTCCTTGGACATGTATTTGTGTTCGTAACGAGAATGTGCTGCAAAAATTATGCGGACACACATTATTGTTGGAAAGAAGCACAGAGAGTTCACTGGGAATGTATAACTGGTTTTGTATATGATGCTGGAATTACCTGCAGTTAAAATTATCAAAATCTACCGAGATCAACTGAATCGTTTCATCTCAGAAACTCTAACTGCATGTATGTATTTTTCTCTGGAAAATATTTGATTCTACGAAATATTCAGAATTCAAATTCAAAGCGATACTATGAGAATATTATTAATGTGAATAAATATTCCATAGCCATAACAAGGATATTCCTCTGCGCAGAGTTCTTCAGGGGTTTCAATGCAATAGAAAAATTCAAATTCAGACCGACAAGTGGAAAAATAGACTAAAATAAAGCATGTTTATTCTAAATATATTATATAGTTTTAATGAACATTTGTTACTATAATCATAGCTATACACATTGCATCCTTCAGTGGAATCCAGAGTCATGGGGGTGGGAAGCTGAGCTCTTGATTGACCCTAGGCTGATGTTCTCTTATTGGAACTGATTTCATGTTACAGTATATCTGTTTTTATTGTTGTTAACGTCACAAGCGTTTGTAAACTTTCGAGAGAACGTGAAATAATTTATTTTTGAAATTGGATTTCGAAGTATATATAAAGCTATATATGATATATCACGTAAATATCAGGCTGAAAAATCGTTTTGGCTAGAAAAATTCAAAGCTTGGTCATGTCATATCTATAGGAGAGGTGGGTTCGTGTGCCATGGGCAGCCGTCGATTTTCCTACCCAAAGGGCTCTTTCAACTCAATATTTACATGTCAACATTTATAGCTTTATATAATGAGGCGAGCTAGCAGAAAGAATCGTTAGTACAGAGAGCCAGTTAAAATTCCGCCAAAGTTGAGCTGCCTTTAATCGTGGTCAATAAAATAAGCACCCTTTCAATACTGGGGTGGGTGTAATCGACTTACCCCTTACCTGGCTTTGTGCCAAATTGCTGGCTTTGTGCCAAATTGCTGACTTTGTGCCAAATTGCTGGCTTTGTGGCAAATTGCTGGCTTTGTGCCAAACTTTGAACCAATATTTATAGCTTCAAATATACTTCGAGTACAAACTCCAAAACAAAAAAAGAATTCTTGTTTTCTCACGTTCATTTTTCATACTTGTTGTAAGCGCCCATCTTTTTGTAATTTGTCATCGTGTTAGTCCTTGAACCGAATAAAATAAAAACGCTTATCATTATCAGTAGTATTAGCCGTGTGCTTAAGCTGTTGTTGCTCCTGTTTGTAGAATTGTTGTAATTATTGTTTACTGAGCAGCAAGCTGTTTCTTTTCTCATATATTGTTTTGTCTTTTTTCATCACTGTTCTGCTTCTCTTAAGAATCTTCGCCTTAACAATAGCAACAGATACAGAAGCAGCTGCTGCAGAAATTGCAGCAGCAGCAATAGTAGCAGCAGCAATAGTAGCAGCAGCAGAGTCTAGAACGATTTGTTTTTTTGTTGTTTTTTTTTTACTGCAGAGTATTGGCAACTGGAAAGTTTAAACTATTAAGTGACAAACAAAACCAGTTTATGTGAATAGACTGGGATATTGCAATATAATGAGGTTTTGAGACAATGAACCAATACAATACTTGAAGCTTGACAATATTGATGTTTTGTTTGACTAGACACCACGAACATACTTCTCATGTAAATTGTATTGTCAACGCGAACAAACTAGTGCTGATTATTTAACCAAACCCGAAATAGATCTCGGTTGTATATCAATTCAGAAGATAAAGAAAGGTAACTAAATAGTCTTGAGTATTTAGTCCAGAGTTAAACAATTCTGTAAACCTATCAGTTTACATTTCCTTATAATGTGGACGATGGTGGTCATAATGAAGATATGATTATAATGATGATGAATGATGACGAGAAATGTTGATGAATGATGATGATGATGATGATGATGATGACGACGATGGTGTTGATGATGATGAATAATGATGATGTTTATGATGTTTTCTACGTTTAGTGAGCCACTGATAATTTCACATCTTTGATAAAGTTAACTGTCGTTAATATTTTGTGTGGAGTGCAGTAACATTGTGTACAACTACTTAACTTTTCTAGGTATTTCATGCAATTCTGTCTTTAGTCTCATTTCAAGTGTCTTCCAAACCATTATCTTGTATCCTTCGGAAACTTCTTCATTTGTCTTTCTAATGTTTTGTCATTCTACCGCATCCCTAGTTACTTATAAGCCTTATTGTCCTTTAAAGCTCTAAAGATATCATGTTCTTTATTAGATATGATTTTTCGACCTTCACATCACCAACACTACTCACTTATTCACTCAAATTGCAAAATTGCATATTAATATCTGTACCGTTTAAATAAGAAGAATTATCGTTTCATTTGTAAGGCATTTGAAGGTATCCATACACGCGGACACACTGACACACATATGATGAACTGATTATTATCTCTAAGACGGAAGAAATGCCTCTAAGCATTTCTTCCGACACGGTAACAATTATGTCAGCTTTCCGCCTTGGATCTCTTGAATATTATATTGCCGTTGCCCATCTTCCATTTTGCTTTAAAATTTTCCGAAACCAAATCTACTTCACCGTTGTTTTGAACCTCCTGTCGCCAAATATCAGATCAAAAGTCTCTTGCTGCTCCACCATTTTATTCCTTTGATGACCATTCTCATCGTTCAGTTGTTGGTAAAATTTTCTTTCATTGTTTCTCAACAGCCTTGTTATGTTGACACTGATTTATTCTATGGTGTTATCTAATGTTTTTATACAAATTTGTTTGAATATTTTTCTTATCTCTTCTTAGACAGCCTTTAACCTTCTGTGTCTGATGTCATATTTTCTTTGAAGATGATACTGATGTTTTCTTTCACCGCACTTTTCTGCTCTACTTTTAACTACACGAATCTTTACAACAACAGAAGCCCCTTAGTATGTTAGGTCAATTACACTGGTTATATTGTCAACTTTGATTTTTGTTAATAGTTTATTCAACTTGTTAACTGCTTCTCGAAGATTTTCACTTCCACTTCCCATGAAAATCTCGTTCTATCTCAATTTTTTGTCTCATTCAAACGTTGAAGCAAGTTTCTGTCTTCTGTAATGTCTCCACCTTGTATGAAGTAAATCTTATTTCCTTCAGATGATTCATTGATCTTTCTGCTATTTGTTATTTATCGTCCAGCTCCCACCGAGATATTCATTGTTTTCTCACTATTTGACTATTTTTGTTATCTATAAGTCTTTGTTCGGAGTTTCCGATTTATTATGCATAGAAGTTGCCATTTCAGGTTTGAAAACACTATTCTGTGCACAATGAAAAAAGACTGTTATCTGCGGCTAGACATATCGGAGAAGCTAACGAAACTGAAAGATTTCAACAATTGAAAGAAGAATGACAGAGCAAATAACTGGAAAGAAAAATAATTACTTGGCTAATTCATGCTACAAACTTAGGAAGCTGGAAGTAAAAGATGCTGGCTGTGCCAGGGAGATGAAAACCTGAACGGAGAAAACGGAATGATTAATTACTGGTGCCCAGTAACATGCTACTAAAAAGAATTTTGATTAGGACAAAGATTGAAAGATTGATAAAAACCCAGTCAGACAACAAATACAGAATACATAGAAAAGTGGAAGAAAACAATGTTCGTCTATTAAGCGAATGCAGCTTGCTAGCTCAAAAACAGTATCAGAATACGCCTAACTCTATCGGCAAAAGCCGGCATTGGGACATTAGTCAAATTTGGAATTTCAAGCGGCAGACAATTGGTGTGATCACGACCGTTGGTGAATGATAATTACAAAATTTAATAAGATTTCTCCATTGAGAGTAAACATAGTAGTGGAGTGTGGAGATGAGATATGATCCTGCAGTTAGAAAGCGCAAATATTGGAAGATCATTTACTTTGCAGTCTCAAATGAAGAACAGATACCAAAGAAGTGGTGAAAATTGAGAATTGTATTTCCTCCTCCTCCACTTTCCATCATGATTATGATCATGAACATCATCGTCATCATCGTTATCATCGTCGTCGGCAACTTTCCTCCTCCTCCTCCTCCTCCTCCTCTCCTCCTCCTCCTCCCCTCCCCTCCCCATCCGCCTCCCCTCCACCTCCTCCTCCCCTCCCTCCCCCTCCGCCTCCCCTCCCTCCCCTCCGCCTCCCCTCCCCTCCTCCCGCCCCTCCCCTCCTCCCGCCCCTCCCCTCCCCTCCTCCCGCCCCTCCCCTCCTCCCGCCCCTCCCCTCCTCCCGCCCCTCCCCTCCTCCCGTCCCTCCCCTCCTCCCGCCCCTCCCGCCCCTCCTCCTCCTCCTCCTCCTCCTCCTCCTCCTCCTCCTCCTTCTTCTTCTTCTTCTTCTTCTTCTTCTTCTTCTTCTTCTTCTTCTTCTTCTTCTTCTTCTTCTTCTTCTTCTTCTTCTTATTATTATTATTATTATTATTATTATTATTATTATTATTATTATTATCATTCTGAAAGATCTCGGATAGCTCTTAATTACCGGTTGTTCTTTACTTGAAAGCAGACAATAACAAATCACCAAAGGTTTCAAGTAGTGCCTTCCCTCTGTGACTCAAAGAGACAATACTCTCTTTAGAATGCGAACTATACCCAGCAATGCTGTCTCCTGGATCACTTCGAGACTGAGAACAGCTCCTATATTCTCAATATGTTTTTCAAAGCTCTTGGAAACTGCTTCTAATGCTCCAATTACCACCGGTATCACCATTACTTTCCATCATAGGATTTCTAGATTTCATCTAGCAAATTATTTTATTTGTTAAATAAATCAGAAACCAATGGTCCAGGAAACTAGATGGTAAATGTTTTTATTTTTCATTCCTTTCGAAATTTTATCCCTAATAGTGATTTGGAACTTAGCTGTTCCTTCTAGCATGAGCGAATCCTATGATGATTTACCTCTTATGTGTTTAAATGTACACTGTATTTATATGAATAATATATAGTCTATGAACTAAATTTTTACACGCTAGGCCACTGGTAGTAGAAATTTCTAATATTTCTATTTCCTTTCGATATTATTAATTATTGAAAGTTTTTCTGGATAATTTTCGATTAAAATTTGCGATTACATTTGAGATTACATTGATAGTATTTTACGTACGATATGGGCAGTTCCCATGAGCACTAACTTTTGAATTTCTGCCATTTTCGGGTTTCCTGGTATCTTATCTAGGTAGTTATCAGCCCCTTTTGCTATGATTTTTTGCTAGGGCACCTATGACAGCATGTATTGTTTTAGTCTTGAGGTCCCACATTTTGCTAATTTATATTTCAAGATCTTTATACTTGCTC
>NC_142937.1:8920411-8925411 GCF_046866305.1 Octopus bimaculoides | reverse complement strand
TGGAATAGAATATCATGTAGATCTTTTACAAAATGTTTGCCTCTTAGGGACAGGAAAGATTATAACGAGAGTTTTAAGCACTTGAAAGACTACTGAAAGCTTGTGGATACCTAAGGTTACAGATAGTAAGCCACTGCCCTCATAAATTCTATCAAGAACGAACCTGAGTCAAATCAATAATAATGCTAATACTAATACTAATAATAATTATCATTAGGGTTTCAAATTTTGGTGTAAGCTAAGCGGCTTCGGGAGAGGGGTTAAGTTGATTACATGGATCCCAGTGTTCAGCTGGTACATGTCTTATCGATCTCGAAAAGATGGAAAGCAAAGTCAACTTCGCTGGCATTGTACAGAATGTACAGGACGTACGAAATGCCGCTAAGCATGTTTGTCCCTCGAGATATCGATTCTACCAGCTCGCTAATATAGAAGATGATGAGGAAGAAGAAGAAATAATTTGAAGAGGTATGAATCAAATAATGACAAAATGCGATAAAGCGTTGCATGTATAAGAAAGCAGCGAGCAAAGAAGAAATAAAAGCAAAAATGAAGAAATGAATATACATAAAGGAGTGAGAAGTGTGAGGAGGAGGGGGAAGAGGAGGAGGTGGAGGGGAAGAGGAGGAGGAGGGGAGGAGGAGGAGGAGGGGAGGAGGAGGAGGGGAGGAGGGGAGGAGGGGGAGGAGGAGATGCGGGGAGGAGGAGATGGGGGGAGGAGGAGATGGGGGGAGGAGGAGATGGGGAGGAGGAGGAGGTGGAGGAGGAGGAAAAGAAAAAGCTGAGAAATACCTCTTTTTTGACATAGTAACCCAGTGAAAATGTGTTACTGTGTAAAAAAAAAATCATATCCATCCAGTTTAAATGGATTTGCAGTCAATTGCATCTTAGCTGTGACCCTCATGTCTTTTATAATATCATAGTGCATCTACGATTAAAAATTCAGTGTTTTTATGAAACAATAGGGTTTGAATTGAAGAAGATTTGGTTGCTATTTCTTGCAGGTCGAGCGGCCGCATTTAGACTGGATTTGTTTTGAAGAATATGGCCAATTGAATTAACATGAGTAAATTATCGTTAAGAGTTAGTAAATTGAATCCGATATCGCTGAAAGACAAAATTATCTTTAACAGGATCTGAAATGACAACGCCAGGACTTGGAACAAAACTAAAAATTTATAGCATTTGCTCGATTTGAGTAGTATTTCTGAAATTCAACGATGCTTGAATAACAGTTAAAAGGAGAAAAAAAAGGGAAGATATTAGAGATGAGCAGAAAGTGGAACGAAGAAGAAAGATGAAAAAGTGAAGCGAAAAAAGCAACAAAATCGAAGTAAATGAAATTAAACAAGAAACGAAAAAAAAAAAAAAAAATAAGAGGCTAAAGACGAAGTGAAAGATTAAAGAATTAGTGGAAGAAGAAAATGTGTAGAAAACTTGAGATGTGTAAGAAAAGCGGATTTAGAAAAAATAGAGGTGTGAATGTGAACTGGTGAATGGAACAAGGATGAGAGGAATAACGTATTGTAGTTAATGGGGGAGAGACAGAGAACGATTGAAATATTAAGGATGAAAATGAGAGCAGCGAAAATAAGAACAAACAGGAGACAAAAACTCAACGAAGGAAAAGGAGTAAGATGATTCAAGAAAAATTAAGGAAGGAGGAAGCTGCGAAGAAGAAGAAGATGGAGCGGGGAAAGTTGAGGGACAAGTATAAGTTGCTGAAATGAAAAAAAAAAATGGAGAAGAAATGAAAATGGAAGAAATGGAATTGAAAAAATAAGAATCATCTAGAAAACTGAAGAAGATCAGAAGATAATAGAATATTAAGAATCAACGAAAAGAGACTGAAAAAGTTGAAATGTGGGAAAAAATTATGGAGAAATTGGAGAAGTAGAAGAAAATAATAATAATAATAATAATAATAATAATAATAATAATAATAATAATAATAATAATAATAATAATAATAATAATAATGAAGAAGAAGAAGAAGAAGAAGAAGAAGAAGAAGAAGAAGAAGAAGAAGAAGAAGAAAGAGACAGATAAAAATAAAAGAAAATACATGTGTAAAAGGAAGAATAGGAATGTTGGAAAAAAATCAAATAAAAATATTAAGGAAACCAGAAAAAAACGGAATATAGGGAAGGCGAGAAAAATATAGAGAAAGACAAATAAAGCGTAGAAAAATTATAGAGACAAATAAAAGTGGTAAGGACTGGGAAGAGGTGTAAAAGTATTAAACAAATATCAATGAACTGGAAATTCAGTTGCTTAGCACCAGGAATGTAAATGAAAAACCATTAAGGCATGCAAAGAAATCGGAACGAAAAAAAAATAATCATAGAAATTTTTTTAGCTGAATGTCTCGTTTCTTAAACCGAGAAATTTCAGTATATTTATTAATGGGAGGCGAATAAGTGAAGCTCATGCCTTTTCAACACAGTTAGTGACTTGATAAAAGAAATGGAAATTTGATGTAATAATTATGCAGAAAAATCATACATGTAACTGCATGACATTCAAGCATATCATTGAAAGGAAATGGTTACAAATAAATTAATTTGTTAAATATTTCTTTTAACAAGATTAAGTTTTGTAGAGATAGAGAGTAGGTGAGTGAATCAATACCCGTTAAAAAATCTTGTTTGGCGCTTCACTTATCTGCTTTGAATAAAATATTAGTTAATTGACATGAACTTACGACAGTAACTGTACCACAGACTTGGCTTGCAAGTTATTTGCTACTCTAAATGGCCGCTTAATTTGTATGAATATAACCACATTTTATTTGAATGTTCCTGTATATCTATGATGTGTTAGAATATTTCCGGTTGCACTTTCAGCAATTTATTGTTCAACGAAGATGCATACACGGCTGAGGCCAGCCTGCTGAGGCCAACCTGCTGAGGCCAGCCTGCTGAGGCCAGCCTGCTGAGGCCAGCCTGCTGAGGCCAGCCTGCTGAGGCCAGCCTGCTGAAGCCAGTTACAAGAAAGTAGCTATCATACAGAGTCGATCTAAAATAGGTTCGTTCATGCTAACTCACTTGCATTGCTCAAATTTGTCAGCCTTTGTAAAATTTGCAAAGAAGTTCTAACACAACGTCACGAAATTGCATGAAGCAATTGCTCACAATTGTGGAGGCGCAATGGCCCAGTGGTTAGGGCAGCGGACTCGCGGTCGGAAGATCGCAGTTTCGATTCCTAGACCGGGCGTTGTGTGTGTGTATTGAGCGAAAACACCTAAAGCTCCACGAGGCTCCGGTAGGGGGTGGTGGCGACCCCTGTTGTACTCTTTCACCCCAACTTTCTCTCACTCTTTCTTCTTGCTTCTTGAGTAAAGCTGCGATGGAATGGCGTCCCGTTCAGCTGGGGGGTGGGGGAACACATACACCATAGAAACCGGACCCATGAGCCTAGCTAGGCTTAAAAAGGGCGCAAGAAAGAATTGCTCACGATTAGTTTGCTTGAAACCTATTTTTAGGGCGATTTAGGAAGCTGTGTAGGAACGATCCGCAGCTACACATACATCCCTGTTTTTCATCATCTGTACTCTGGAAACATTGTGTTAACACCTTGTATGTAACTCCCCTGACGATTTTCTAAGCTTGTGATTTAGATTCTTTCTCAATAATTTCCTTTCGAGCTATCTTTCTTTTCTATATATTTATCAATGTTATTATGTTTCATTCTGCTTTTTCTAAAGCGCAGTCACATGTAGCTGAAACAATAACACAAATATACATCTTATTTTATATATATAAATTCCGTGTTTTAGAAATACGCCGATGTACAAGCAAATAATAAATAATATATGCTTGTTTTAAATTTTCATACTGTTTCTAGTTGCTACGATCCTGTAAGAAAAGTGACATGTTTTCCGAATGGCTATCCATCTTATTCAATATATAATAGTTTTGCGTGTGGAGTATTGAAATGTATTTCGGTATTTACGATCGTTCCTAGAAGAAAAAAAAAAAAAAGAAAAAAAAGAAAGAAAGAAAAAAGGGATAACTATTAATGTATAGATCATGCTAATATTTGCCTGAAAATGGATGTGTTGTACTTTGGCAAATAGAGACATAAATATAATGAGCATAGATATATGTAACTTTTCGGATAATTGCCACTCTATTCTTACCCGTTTGACAATTCATGTATGATATACAATATGGCTTATAGTGAACGTCGTATACTTTATAGGTCGCATATATCTTGCTCGTTATTTTGCTCTCACATTATAAGCGTTTACTATAATTGTGTTATAACAAAAATGTGCTGTCATGCATACACTGTAATGGTTTATAATTTTCAACTGATAAGCATAGAGAAAAATATGTATTTTTAGTTTCAGATGAGCAATTCACTATATCATGATTATCAACCATGATGTGAAAGGAAAATAATTCAGGCGAACAGTATTTATATCCAGCTTTATCATGATTATGGGTTAATCATATATATATATATATATATATATATATATATATATATATATATATATATATATATATATATACATGTATATGTGTGTGTGTGCGGGGGGTGTATGTATATATACATTTATACGTATATGTATATATGTACACGAGCGCGTTCACACACACACATATGTATACATACATATACATACATATATATATATATGTATATATACATACATATATATATATATATATATATATATATATATATATATATATATATATATATATATATATATATATATGAATTGTCTTTCTCATTATTGATAAACTTAACAGTTTCGCTAAAAATAAAATACATTAACTCACATAAATCAGTTACATGATCTGATACATATACTACACACTATCACACTCTCAAACTCAACAGCACGCACACACACACAATCACACACACACACACACACACACGCACGCACACACACACACATCCACACACTCAAACTCACATGCATACACACACTCAAGCAAAAAAATAAAAGAAAGAATGGAAAATGATCTAAATGATAAATTTTC
>NC_142937.1:8907911-8915411 GCF_046866305.1 Octopus bimaculoides | reverse complement strand
CTAATGATTGTGCCAAATCTGTTGCCTTTTAAATAATCATTTCTTATTTAGGCAAAAGGCCAGCGATATTTGGAGAAACAGTTTAGTTGATTATATTAACACTGTCGAACAGAGATAGTCAAGAAAAATACTATTATCAGCAACAACAGCATTCGTACCAACAGCAGCGCATACAAATCTGTTGTCACCTTGTTGCCACTGGTATCGCCACAAAAACAGCGACATATTCTGAGTTACAGGTGCAGAGATTTTAAATATTGAATGAAGACATCTAAGCTAGAGGTGTAAAAGCAAATGAAAGAAATGAAAGGGGTTGACAATCCCAAATCAAGCACAGGGTAGAAAAATGAATGCAGAAAATGTGAGATTCTATATGGCACATGACGAAAGCAAAACAAAATATTACAGGGCGAGATTAATGAAATGAAAGCTAGACAGGTAGTCAGAGATTATTATTATTATTATTATTATTATTATTATTATTATTATTATTATTATTATTATTATTACTATTATTATTGTTATTATTATTATTATTATTTTATGTTTGACTTTTGTTTTGCATTTGTACAAGTTGGATCCAAGTCTCACCCAGAGACCTCAAGAGACAACAAGTTAGAAGTTCATGTAGGTGTTATGCCTAGGGTACCATATATTTGGATTTGTACAGTTTTGTTCAAGTGAATGTTTAAGAAACCATAAGAAAATTATGTTTGCTTTAAAATTTGAGATCACATAGACAGTATTTTACGTAGGATATGGGCAGTTCCCATGAGCACTATCTTTTGGACTTCAGCCATTTTGGGGTTTCCTGGTATCTGAGCTAGGTAGTAATCAGCCCGTTTCGCTGTCATTCCCAGGGCACCTATGACAATAGGTATTGTTTTCGTCTTCAGATTCCACATTTTGCTAATTTCTATTTCAAGATCTTTATATTTGCTCAGTTTTTGGTAGGTCTTGACAGATACGTTTATATCAATTGGGACAGTCATATCAATGAGGAGGCATGATTTTTGTCTGAAGTCTTTCAGTATGATGTCTGGCCTATTTGCGTCTATCTTTCTGTCAGTTTGAATGGTGAAGTTCCAGAGGAGTGCAATGTGATCATTTTCAAGTACTGGGGGTGGTTTGTGTTCCCACCAGTTTTTATCATGGGGCAAGTCCAGGTTTTTGCATATTACCCAGTGAATATATTGTGCAGCTCTATCATGCCTGTTGAGATACTCTGTAGGCGCAAGCAGACTGCACATGGAGACAACATGATCGATGGTCTCATTTTGTTGTTGGCATATACGACATAATGGGGAGCTGCCGTTCTTTAATATGTTGGCCTGGTAGTTCTTTGTAGGTAGGCATTGATCTTGGGCTGCTATGATAAACCCCTCTGTTTCTGATTTCAATCCAGAGGCCATTAACCATTGGTGGGTAAGGGCTTTGTCAATATCTGCATTATTCGCTCTCTTTGGGTATTTGCCATTGAGAGGTTTTCCATGCCATTTTTCAGTCATAATAGCTAAGGCAGCAATTTTAGCACGGGTTTTCAAGCGCTTAGCTTTTTCTGTAGGTGTTTCTAGTTCGTCTAATTCTTGAATTTGTTGCAATTGGAATTCACTTAGATATTCCTTTGCCTGTTTTGTTACTGAGTAAGATGCTTTCTTGCTTTCATATTTTAAGACAAGTTTTAGCATCCAGTCCTCAGAGTTTTTCATATAGGTGTCTAGGCCAATTGTGGCTACCTTCATTGATAATGCCAGCTGTAGTAGTCCTCGACCTCCCTCTTTTCTTGGCAGATAAAGACGTTCTATATCTGCCTTAGGGTGGTGCATTCTATGCATTGTCAACAGTTTTCGTATTTTTCTGTCAACATTACATATTTCAGTAATTGACCAGTTAACGATGTTGAAACTGTAAGTCACGACTGGTATGGCTAGAGCATTGATCGCTTCGATCCTGTTTCTCGCGTTCAGCTCTGTCTTCAGTATTGCTCTCACCCTGCGATAACATTCTCTTCTGATCCTTTCCCTCATCACTGAGTGCTTGATATTGTCCCCTTCAATTACCCCTAGGTATTTGTAGCTCTCCGCTGGTTCTAACTCTTTTATGACATTTTGCTGGTCAAGGTTCACATTAGATGTATTTGTCATTTTTCCTTTGATAAAGATAGCTTTTGCACATTTATCAAGGCCAAATTGCATCCTGATGTCATCACTGAATTGTTTAACAATCGCTAGTAGGCCTTTGAGTTGTTGGTCATTTTTTGCAAAGAGCTTTAAATCATCCATGTAAATGAGATGATTTATA
The DNA here is from genome assembly GCF_046866305.1 of Octopus bimaculoides. Lineage (NCBI taxonomy): Eukaryota > Metazoa > Mollusca > Cephalopoda > Octopoda > Octopodidae > Octopus > Octopus bimaculoides. The sequence goes on along the minus strand of NC_142937.1, from coordinate 8,913,110 downwards.
TTTTTATCAAATATTTTATAACCATACTGTGTATCATTGAGCAATTTTGAGAGCGGTATTAGGGCTAGACAGAAGAGGAGTGGTGATAGTGAGTCACCCTGGAAAATGCCACATGAAATTCTTACATCTCCAGCATTTAGAGATTCATTGTCATTGTTCAACATCAGTGTGGTTCTCCATGATCTCATACTTACAGATAAAAAGTTTCGCAGAGTAGGAGCTATTTTATACATTTCCAGACATTTCCTAATCCAGCTATGTGGTAGGCTATCAAAGGCCTTTTTATAGTCTATCCAGGCTATTGACAAGTTTTTGTGTCGCTTGTGACAATCTTCTAAGATCATCTTATTGATGAGTAGCTGATCTTTACAACCATAAGATCCACGTTTACATCCCTTTTGCTCATTAGGGAATATGCTACTTTCTATTAAAAAACTATAGGTGTACTCGGTTAGGACAGATGTTAGCGTCTTATACATTGTTGTTAAGCAGGTTATGGGGCGATAATTTTTTGGTTCGTTTGTTTCCTCATTTTTTGGAAGCAGGAATGTTAAACCATTAACTAGCCAAGAGGGCATCAAACTAGGGTTTTGCAAAACATCGTTGTAAAGTTTTGTTAGCAGTTCATGGCTTTCTGGGAAGGCATTCAACCAGAAGTTAGGAATTTTATCCTTTCCTGGAGACTTCCATTTGCTTGACCTCCTGAGAGCAGATCTTATATCTTCTACCCTGACCCCCTCCCACTTTTGCTCCTCTAAGGAGTCTAGGTCTGTAGCTATTCTATCAATCCAAGGGGCCTTTTCATTGTGTGTTTTATCTTCTGCCCAGATTTTATTCCAAAATTCTTGCACTTCTTCTTTTGATGGGACAGACTTTATTGTTACTGGTGTTTTCCCTATCTTCCTGTAGAAATTTTTGGGGTTATTTTTGAACATGTTATTATCTCGGAAGAATTTAACACGCTTTTCATACCTTGCTATGCGGGCAGCTTTAGCACATACCTTTTGCTTGATGGTTTCTATGGTGGCATCAATGTCTACTATGGTTTTCATGTTATATTTTTTCTTTAGTTTTTGGGTCTTTGTAGGTTTGATACTCTTGTCAAATTTAAGGTTTTTCAAACATTCTATGTCAGATCTAAGCAGCTTAATTTGGTGTTGAATGCGTTCTTGCCAAGAAGGCTTTTTGTGGGAGTGTTGTCTTTTTCTAATCTTTTCACCACATAGAATCGTTGAGATTCTTGCGGATGCATAGTACAGGTGGTTGAGATCTGTAATATCAACATCATTAGCTGAAATTATATCCTTAAGTGCAAGGCGGATTTTACCAATTATTTTCAGGTTTTGGTTAGAATTGCGAATTTTGGGGAGAGTGTCGCGTTCATTCATACTAGTTTCTTTAATTTTCAGCCATTCAATCATGATTTGATTTTTTAGATCATGTAGTTCTGTTGCGTCGATTTCTGTATGACTTCCTTCATCTATTTGATTTTCACCTGCCTTAGTGTTTATGGTTGGTTCAGAGAGTATTTTATTTTGCCTATCAGTTACCTTAACTCTTTCAATTATTACTGTATTTTCATCAGCCTTGGGCTGGTTTATAATTATTTCCTCTTCATCAGCCTTGGGCTGGTTTATAATTATTATTATTATTATTATTATTATTATTATTATTATTATTATTATTATTATTATTATTATTATTATTATTATTAATATTATTATTATTATTATTATTATTATTATTATTATTATTATTAATATTATTATTATTATTATTATTATTATTATTATTATTATTATTATTATTATTATTATTATTGTTCAGTAGTTTTATTTTTATAACGTGCTTTCACTTCACTACCGAGTGCAGCTCTGTGTGCCTTGGGTATCTGCTGTGGTTTGCTGTGATGCTCTTATGGTTACTGTATTGAAAGTGTTTTGCGTATTATTATTATTATTATTGAGTGAGAGTGCAGTGCATGCCATCAAAGTGACACTGGGGCACAGATATATGAAGCCCAGTATACCCATCCTGATACTGTTCTGAAGGACCCAACAATAATTGGCACTATCTTCACCTTCTTCATTTCGTACTTAAGAGGGTTGTATCTATCTAACTTTTCGTCTTTCTTCTTGACTATTCGTGGGTTATTATTATTATTATTATTGTTCAGTAGTTTTATTTTTATAACGTGCTTTCACTTCACTACCGAGCGCAGCTCTGTGCGCCTTGGGTATGTGCTGTGGTTTGCTGTGGTTCTCTTATATTTACTGTATTGAAAGTGTTTTGCGTAGAATGTGTGCAGTACCCAGTAGTGCAATTTTCTGTATGTTATATATATTTGTAAGTCCTGGTGTTTTTGTTATGTATTTGTCTGAATATTTTTTTATTATACCTAAGGCACCGATTATGATAGGAATTGTTTCTGTTTTTAGATTCCACATTCGAGTTATCTCTATTATTACTATTATTATTATTATTATTATTATTATTATTATTATTATTATTATTATTATTATTATTATTATTATTATTATTCAGTAGTTTTATTTTTCACGTGCTTTCGCTGCACGACCAAGCACCGCTGTGTGTGCCTTGGTTTGTTGTAGTCCCCTTATTCTCACTGTATTGAAATTGTTTTACGTAGGATGTGTGCGGTGCTTGGTAGTGCTATTTTCTGTATTATTATTTGGAGTTCTATGGAGTATAGAGTTGGTGTGCAAAAGCGACGAAGTTCATCGAATTCTGAACGTCGACTAAAGTCTGTAGGATTTTCGGTTCTGGTCCCGTGGTTAATTCCAGAAATTCTTGGCCTGGTAATGCTACTAGAGCAGAGGGCATTCCTGGTTTAAGAGAATATCTACACCCATTAGCCAGGTCTGTTCGAGATGTGCGCAGATTGGTGAAACCGTTCGACACGCACTACTACTGTACTTAAGCATTAATAATTTATTGAATCATGTCAAACAAACGCTATCAGGTGTGGGACGGATCAAGCTATAAACTGAACATATTGTGAAGACCGTCCCACCGATTTTAGTTAACAGCGAAAGTCAGGCAATTTTTATCTGGTGGTAATAGAGGAAAAGTTTATGTAGTGGACAAGATTGTTCTTGACCAAATCTTCATCAACAATCTTTTCACTTGAAAAGAAATTGTATTTATGTATGATAGTTGCAAGAAATTCAATCACAAGAGCTATTTATAACAGCAAATAACCAATTATTTATTAGTTTTGAAAGCCAACGAAAGCGAAACTTTGTAGACTTTGTTAACTTCTATCAAGTAATATATGTCTGTGAATGTTTGTCTATTGGTGAGCATACACACGCATTCATACACTCACATCCACACAAAAATAAACAAAATGTAAGTATTGTCATCATAACATATCGAAGTGTGTGTATACGTGCTTAATTCGTTGCCAGTTTATATTAGCCAATCATAGGAGCGATATTTGTTCAATCCTTGTTAATTAGCAAAAGCTGCACGGATAGCTTTTCACTCATAAGATTAAATAACAAACGATTCAACGATGTTGGAAAATCAAGATTTATGGCAAAGTTGTTAGTATGTTGATGAATATTTTTGGCATATTTAAATTTATTTTACACGCTAACCCCCCTTCTCTTACTCACTCTCTTACTCAATCTCTTTCTCATTCTTTCTATGTATATGTGTGTGTTTGTGTTTGTAACTCTATGTATGTATGTATGTGTGTATGTATGTATGTATGTATCTATCTATCTATCTATCTATCTATCTATCTATCTATCTATCTATCTAACTAACTAACTAACTATCTATCTACGCATGTACACATACATATAAAAACAAAATTATGTAGGTATATTATTTACGCAGAAAGAGAGGAGAGAATCACTGAGAAATAGAAAAAAAGTCAGAGAAGGAACTAACAATTTAACTGATAAATGGATATAAAAAAGCGAAAGTAATCAATAAAGATAAAAGTGCAAATATACATATATAAACTTGCACTCTGTGGGATACAACGACGAGTGTTGCGGATGAACCAATGAACGGAACAGTCTTACGCGTGAAATTAACGTGCAAGTGGCTAAGCACGCCAAATACACACATACCCTTAACGTAATTCTCAGGGAGATTCAGCGTGACACAACATGTTAGAAGGCTGGCCTTTTGAATTATAAGCACTACTCATTTTCGCTAGTTGAGCGGACTGGAGCAACGGTAAGTAAATTATCTTGCTCGAGGACACAACGCACCGCCGAGAATCGAACTCACGACCGTGAGCCAAATGTCCTAACCACTAAGCCAAACGCCTGCATATACGTATATGCAAATGCAAACATATAAATGTTTGTGTATATAAAAGTTGTCCTCCGAGGCACAAGTCCGAGTAAAGTTGATTATGGAAGACCAGTCGTTGACCATGCATACCAGCCTCCCCTTTCCACACCACCAATGTTGTCCAAGAGATAGGCAAAGGGGCCGATACAGCTTGGCACCAGTGATGTCTCAACTCATTTCTACAGCTGAGTGAACCGGAGTAATGTGAAACAAAGTGTCTTGCTCGGGAACAACACACAGCCCAGTTTCGAATTTTTTTCCTACGAGAGTTCAGGACCCCAGTTATGATCGCATTTGTATACAACCAATCAAAGCTCAACTATCAAACTAATTCATGGGCGCATAACAAGTGACGGGCGGTAAGATAGGGTCACCTGGATAAGAAATGACCATGCTTCTTTTCTCTTAATGCTTTTTGATCTTGTTCTTGCTTCAACCATGGCTGTCTCTGCGTAGTTTTTTGTGTTTTTGTTTACTTTGTAAAACAGTAAAGAGTGAGGGTTGCTAGCACATCACCCTCTACCCACATTTTACCCATTCACATCTTTACTATATGGGACCCAAACAAGATCTAATAATAGGTATAGATGTAAATCTCTCTAATTACTTGTCTCCTTCTAAAATCAAGTATAACTTGGCGATCGGTCGACTTACAAAACCTTTCTTCGTCTTGAGTTTACTTGGTAGAGTGTACTTCACAAAGAGATTGGTTGTTTTTAACACATATACGAATGTTACGTTGGGCTTTGCGTCCAGGCATAATCTGAGAGCTGAATGGTGACAGCAAGGTCAAGGTGAGCTCTGATTGGCTGTATGCAAATAAGTTCATTACTGAGGCCTGGAACTCTTGTGGGAAAAAAATTT
>NC_142937.1:8855411-8905411 GCF_046866305.1 Octopus bimaculoides | reverse complement strand
GTAAATGAATGAAAATAAATTATATTGTCAAATTAACACGGTTTATGCGAACTGATCTAATGAATTGAATATAATCACTATGTTTGATAATTATGTATATGATGAAGTGGTATTCTATTTTTGAGGAATATTATACGAAACTTGAACCCGGACAGGTAGATCTAATTTTTCTATTTCTGATAAACTGCATTTGTAAGAAATTGTTAAAATATAATCAGAGTTTTAGTGAGCGATGCAAAGAATCTAATTTCGACCAAATTAGAGATATAGTGGTGTACTAATACTACTTAGTTCGCAATTAATATGATGGCGAGATTGATGTCACGGTGCATTTCAATGCTTCACATTTCAAGCATTTTCTTGTAATTTGTTGAACATCCGGTTTAGCGGCTGAAAGGTTAGGTTAAGTATATGATAACATACGTTCGAGATAAGGCGACGAGCTTTCAGAATCGTTAGCACACTGGGCGAAATGCTCAACAGCATTTCGTCGGTGCTTACATTCTCAGTTCAAATTCCACCGAGGTCGACTTTGTCTTTCATCCTTTCGGAGTAGATAAAATAAGTACCGGTTGATCACTGGTAATCAACTTACCCTCTCCCCTGAACTTGTAGGTCTTGTGCCAAAATTTGAAATCAATATCTTTTCGAGACAAAGCGACGAGCTGGCAGAATTGTTAGCACACCTGTGTTTCTGTTTTGAATTCAAATCCCACCGCGGTTGACTTTGCTTCTTATTCTTCAGGGTCGATAAAATAAATACCAGTTGAAAGTGCTGGCCTTGTGACAAAAATTCGAAAGCAATATCTTTTCGAAATGAATTCAGAAGCAAAACTTATTAAATACGTTATGCTACATGGTTTCATTTTTCTAGTCCCAATCAAAGTGATTCTGTTTTTGCCATATATTTTTCTGTGGTCGATAGAATGAAAACCGTTCATATACGGAGACTAATTAAAAATGACTATATCCTTTATTGAACGCAATTTAGCTTTGAACCTTGTCAAAATATATTTATATATATAAATCATATGAAATTTATATATATAGCTAAATACTGCTGTACAATATTTACTTTCATTTCTTGCGGTTAAATCAACAGTCGAGTAATGAAGTCTGCACAATTAGAACAGCTCTTTACTAGCTTCATGTTAATGACAATTTATTCAAACTAAATAAGGAAGTACACTTAAAGGCAACATCTGTGTTTAATGAAACATCCTAACTTCAAAATATGAGAACTTTCCAAAAAGACAAGTGAAAGTAAATGTGATCATAAGATGCACACATTAACTACATTTGACAGAATACTGGGATGCTGTCAACAAATTCCACCATGTAAATGAACAATCTGACCTAATGTTATCGAATAGATTTATCAAATATCCTTAAACTTGGAGGTCAAGTTACAGTAAATCTGATCAACAATTATTTCGATTCGTAATATAATCGATCATATTTACTAGGTAGCCAGCTCTAATATATAGAACTTGGCTTTCTTATGATATTTTGAAAATAAATTATAACATCCCCTAATAAGATTTTCGTCAAGATAATTTCTCAAACGTGATCATCAGTTGCAATTTTCATGCATAGAGTAGTCAACGCACTTACATACACAGACATAGTCACACACACACACACACACACACACACACACACACACACACACACACACACACACAGAGTCATAGTCTGTCTCTCTCATGCTCTCTCTTCCTCTCTCTCACACACACAGGAACACATACATATATCAAATAAGAATAATGTTGCATTAAACACCAAAGAAGATCAATTTTTGATTTCTTGAAACCATCACGCCTCCGTAGAATGAGACATAATCGTCGGGAATATAATCTGAAGAATTAATAACCGCAGAAGTTACATCCCGATCAGTGAAAACTAGAGGAAATCTGTTTCTTCCTCAGTGGGCGGCTTCATCAGAGTAGTTGCCCAACATTATATGTGTGAGAATGCGTATATGCGTATGTATATGTGTGTGTGCCTATCTACGAGGGATCCTTGATTTTTCTCTCCCTCTCCCATCACGTCTCTCTCTTTTTCTCTCTCCTAACACACACACACATTAATAGATATGTTGTGTGTGTGTATATATATATATATATATGATTGCCTCATCTTGTCAGGTGATAGCCGTCTCACATTGTGAGACATCTGTACGTCATTGAATTCAAGTGACAAAAAGCTTGTACAGCACTTTTGCTACACGCTCAGTCACTATAGTAAGTTTCAGTGACAAGCGTAACAAGATATCTGGTACTATTTTTACAGCAAGGTTTGTCTCAGAGTACCTTTCTCCTAGAAGAGCTGCCTTCCTCACGACTTCTCCAAAAATTACAGGAGCTTCCTCTAGCCCTTGGAAATATATTTAGCCTATAGTTGAGGACTTGATGGGTACTACAGTTCCTGGTTAGAACGAATCTGGGATTAATGGTGATTAAGAGATGACTTAAGACTACCCACGACTCCATAGCTCCCGAAATGGAGCCTTACTACATACATACATACATACATACATACATACATACATACATACATACATACGTTTGAGCATGTGTGTCTGTGTAGTGAAGGCGCGTGCCATAGAGGTGAGGATGTACTCTTAGGCTCACAATCATTCGTCTGCTTTTTTGTAACGTCATCATATTTTATCTTTTATCATTTACTGGCTTCTGTCATAAACCTGCGGCCATGCTGGAGCACCGCCTTGCAGCAGTTTTAGTCGAATGAATCGACCCTCAGTACTTTTATTTTTTAAGCCTAGAACTTATTCTATCGGTCTCTAAGTTACGGGGACACAAACACACCAACACCGGTTGTCAAGCGGTAGTGAAGTGACAAACACAGACACAAAGACACACACACACACACACACACACACACACACACACACACATGCACACATGCACACACACACACACACTCACACGAATGTATATATATATATATATATATGTATATACACATATACTACCAAATATATATATATATATATATATATATATATATATATATATATATATATATATATATATATATATATACTACCATATCCACTCAGACGGCTCTAGTCCGCCCGAGGTTATAACAGAAGACACCTTCCCAAGGTGCTATGTAGTGGGACAGAACCCGGAACCATCTAATTGGGAAAGAGAGAATCAGCCAACTGCTAGTATAGCCCTCTTCACGTCTCGAGACTCTTGACATTAGATTGTTTTCTTCAAGGATTTATGTTAAAACAATATCAACATATTTCCCCCATATTAATCCTAGTTATAATACTCACACAATTTCAGGCTGTTACCACTTTAGCCTTAATTTTTATGCGATCCCCTCTAAAATTCTAGCTGTTTTCTAAGTAATATTTTTTAGGTCACAGAGAGCATACAAGTATTACAAACCAGAAGAATGATTGGAAACGAAAGTTCCAAACATTTGTATTACTGGTGCTCGAAGCAACTCATGAAATTTTATGATGATGACGAGTGATAAGGAAGAGAATGGTGGTACTTACGATGTTGGGGATAGTTATTTCGCTTGTTTATCCCCACCGAATGTTTATTCCGAGTAGAGTGCAGCTATGATGAAAATAGTTGCAGCTGTGATTTGTGTATATTAGGGGCTGTACTACCTGAAGTGTCCTTTTATTAAGACGGTTGGGTGTAACTTGATTGTAACATTTAATTGCCATTCGTGCAACTCTGCCAGCTGCTTAGGGGCTCACACAAGGGATCGATGGTGATGATGATGATGATGATGATGATATTGTTGAAGATGATAATAATGATAATACTGCTGCTGATGATCATCATCATCAGCGTCATCATCCCGATTGTATGTCATATTGATCATACATAATCATGATGTCCTATCGTTATCTAGTTATATATACGAAACGAGTTGTCATATGATTTTGACATAGACAGGATTACATAAACACATTCATGCATTTATTTACATATATGGGTATGAGTATTTGCGTGCCTACGGGTGTATGCTTGTTTGTTTGTGTGTTTTTTTGTTTTGTGTTTGCTGTGTTTCGTGTGTGCATGTGTATGCATGCGTATAAGTTTGTGCAGGTATGTGTGTTTCGTGCACGTCCGTGTTTCCAAAGATCCGCAATAGGAATTACGAGGAAAAATAGCTGGATAATTTTAAGAAATTGTTTTCTTTATATATTTCTGTTTAAGATAGAGTAACACAGATCAGATTTGCATGTGAAATGAAAGCTGTCTGAATTTTAGTTCCTTGTGTCATTCATTGCTCTTGGAAATCCTCTATTTCTTCCCATTTCTATACGAAGTTATCAAATAATTTGAACGGTTAATTTTTCGTCATTCCATGGCTGCAGAGGAAATATATTTTTGTCTGTCATTAAACTATTACCGTTTTGATATCAATAAGAATATATAATGTTTTATATCGATATTGCATAATACATGACAAAAGAAATACCAAATAAAGTCTTAAAACATATCACATTCTACAATTCTCCATTATATGTTTATCTGCCAGTAAATTTCAGAATATATTCTTTTTGCACTTTTTGTTTTGTATAAATCATAAGCTATCTATTGGCAAAAAGACGAAGAAGCAAAGTGAATATATTTGTTTGACAGTTATAAGCCATGACATATCAGCTATAGATATTCAAGGGAAGTTATCACCAAGAGTGTTATAGTCTATAGAATAACTACTTTAGCAGGACAATATACAAAATATCAAACTTACTGCGTCTGTATCAAGGGATAATTGATTATGTGATCGATTGTGATATATATATAATATAAGAAGATAAGAGCTTACGATGGCATAAGGTCAGTAGAGTTGTTAATACATGAAAACTGCAATAATTAATTTCTGATATTCAACTTCTTACTCCAGGCATCCAAAGACCGGCAAAGAATAAATCATATTTCATTATCCTGAGAACCAATAAAATAAGCAACTATAGTATTTTATATTCGAACATAGTAGCTCTTTAACTTCGCATAACTACTTATGATCTCAACTCTCAGCGCCACAGTTGACTTCTGTAGCAAAACGAAGTCGGAGTTTAAAATCGTCGATAATCTGCTTCCGTCTCCCAAATGTTTCCTGCCATTGTTTTTATTTAAGCAAATGATTTTCTGATATCGACCACTTTCATAAAATACTTTCGCATGCTTTGCAACATGATAACGATAATGATGCTATTGATGCTGACGATGACGATGATTATAATGATGATGATGATAATGATAATAATTCTTCCTACTAAAGGCACAAAAGCTAAAGTTTAGGGGAAGGGGACTAGCCAATTACATCCACCCCAATGTTTCACTGTTAATTAATTTATTGGCTCCAAAAGGTTAAAATGGCAAAGTCGAACTTTGCGGGATTTGAACTGAGGACGTAAAAACGGATGAAATGCCACTACCCATTTTCCCGGCGTGCTAACGATTCTGGCAGCTCGCTGCCTTACCATAATAATAACAACAGCAACAACAACAGCAGCAATAATAATAATGATAATAATAATAATAATAATAATAAAAAAAAATTTTTTTTTAATGCTTTCTAATTGATGTATCAATACCAGCAGATGACAACGTTTCTCTAAAAGAAATGGAAAAACTTTCAAAATACAAAGACCTGGAAATAGAGATAACTCGAATGTGGAATCTAAAAACAGAAACAATTCCTATCGTAGTAGGTGCCTTAGGTATAATAAAAAAATATTCAGACAAATACATGACAAAAACACCAGGACTTACAAATATATATAACATACAGAAAATTGCACTACTGGGTACTGCACACATTCTACGCAAAACACTTTCAATACAGTAAACATAAGAGCACCACAGCAAACCACAGCACATACCCAAGGCGCACAGAGCTGCGCTCGGTAGTGAAGTGAAAGCACGTTATAAAAATAAAACTACTGAACAATAATAATAATTATAATAATAATAATAATAATAATAATAATAATGATGATAATAATAATAATAATAATAATAATAATAATAATAATAATAATAATAATAATGATAATAATAATGACAACGTTTCTCTAAAAGAAATGGAAAAACTTTCAAAATACAAAGACCTGGAAATAGAGGTAATGAAGTGAAAGCACGTTATAAAAATAAAACTACTGAACAATAATAATAATAATAACAATTATTATTATTATTATTATTATGGTAAGGCAGCGAGCTACCAGAATCGTTAGCACGCAGGGAAAATGGGTAGTGGCATTTCATCCGTCTTTACGTCCTCAGTTCAAATCCCGCAAAGTTCGACTTTGCCTTTTTAACCTTTTGGAGCCAATAAATTAAGAAATTGAAATATTAAAGATGTGGCATCTTAAAACGAGATGTGTTCTTGTTATTGTAAGTGCCGTAAGTATGATAAAAAAGGGATGTCAGAAACATCTAGATAACATCTCTTATCCTTCACTCACCCCAGGACGCTGGGTGTGTCTCAGCAAGTGACTGTAACAAAGATGCGGATTAAAAGTAATAATAATAATAATAATAATAATAATAATAATAATAATTTTTGTAATCTTTAAAAATGTTGGATTATTTACACGCCCACTTCGGTATACACTATACTTAGTAAACCAGTAAAGACATGACTATTTCTGACTGCCTACTACATACTCCGGTACTTCACGTACTTCTCTTTACTAGGTTATTCCATTCATCACGTGAGAGGGATCCACCATTATTACTAATTCACCACAACAAAAATGGCATGAAATTTTGCCACAAAGGCAGCAATTTTGGGGGGAGGAGATGAGTCGATTACATCGACCCCAGTGTTCAACTGGTTCTTCTTTTATCGACCTCGCAAGGATGAAAGACAAAGGCGACTACGGCGGAATTTGAAATCAGAACGTACCGCCAAGCGCATTTCATCCAGCGCCCTAACGATTCTGCCAGCTCACCGCCTTAATAATAAAAATAACATCAACAACAACAACAACAACAACACCAATAATAATGATGATGATGATGATGATCACTGTTACTCATTTTGGCACTTTATGAATAAACTGAGTGACCTACACACCAGATAGGTTCGTGCAGTCGAACACTTCCATAGCTATTCTCGAAATTTCTAAGCAGAACATAATTTGCACAGAATAGCCCTGATTACGTTTATTATTACAGTACTATAGAAACAGAAACATTGAAATTTTCCGTTGGTTTGTAAAGAATGAATTACAATTTCTTCAGACTTACGCAACGAAAAACATTATAATCAAAAGTGACATGTCAATGAAGAAAATGGAAAAAGAAATGAATGTAATGAGCATTATTTAGAAGGTGAAATTCTATTTTGAATATGCATTTATCGTTACAGATGTTGTACAAGGATACGTATAACAGGCATTTCGGAGTAAAACTAGTACGTACACACACACACACACACACACACACACACACACACACATATTGCTCGTGCTTGTGTGTGTATGTATATATGTATGTGTGTATACATATGAGTATGAAAGACATATTTTAGTCGTCGCTACACACACATACAGGCTCATACATACAAATATATATACTCATATAAAACGCATTTGTATATCTAATATATATATACATGTATATATACATTTATAAATATTATGCATGGACATGTACATATGTGTGTGTATGTATGTGTGTTTGTGTGTATGTAAGTCGGTATATATACCGTATTACCTATATCTATATCTTTATACATGTATGTGTGCGTATATGGACATAACTGATCTCTCTCCTTCTCTCTCTCTCTCTCTCTCTCTCTCTATATATATATATATATATATATATATATATATATATATATATATATATATATATATACCTATATATATATATATATATATATATATATATATATATATATATATATATATACATATAAGCATATATACTTAAGCATCTATCTATCTATCTATCTATCTATCTATCTATCTATCTATCTATCTGTCTGTCTGTCTGTCTGTCTGTCTGTCTGTCTGTCTGTCTGTCTCTCTCTCTCTCTCTCTCTCTCTCTCTCTCTCTCTATATATATATATATATATATATATATATATATATTTCCGCTTTCACACATTCACTTATCCATATAAATATATACATATGCAGTCATGTCCACATGTGGATATGTGTCTGTTAGCTATCTTCACAATTGTTTGCCGAATGTACCCAAATCCACAAACATAAATATCACGTTCAAAATAGAATTTCATCTTCTAAGTAATGTTTATTATATTTAATTATTTATTTCAGTACCATGACACTTTTGCTTTTATATTTAATGTCACACATGTGCGCGCGCGCACAGACACATATGCACACTTAGATACATATATATTCATAAACATATAAATACATATACATACACACATTCCTACGTACATACCCAAAACACACATGCATATGTTGTTGAGTATGAGTTTTCGACTAAAAAACATCTTTTGCCCGCAACATACACACAAATATTTATTCACAAATTCTTTTCTCATACGCAAAACTTGACATAACATGTGATCCTTTTTCCTACTCTCTCTGTATTTTACTTGTCTTACGTATGTCAAACTTACCTTGAGAATATAAATGTCAATATGCTTTCAGTAAAACTATTATACGAAAACTCGCGCTATATGGAAACGTATTTTCTTTATTTTCATTTACATACAACGTAATTTTCGATACATAGAGTGTAAATGGTAAAACTATCTACCCCTTACAATAAAAAAAATATAACTTGTTAGGCAAAAAATATACACGTATAAAAGTCAACGAAGTTTCAACACTTTATCAGTATATATATATATATATATATATATATATATATATATATATATATATATATATAGTTGAAATTTACAGTAAAACAAGAGATGAAGACAGGCGTATGAACGTGTATGAACAACAAGAAGGTGTATTAGTTTGACGCTCGGGAAAGTGAGAAAGTCTTTTACGTTTCGAGCCTACGCTCTTCAACAGAAAGGAATAAGAGAAAATAAACAGAGAGAATTAAAAGAGAGAAAATATATGTTGGTGCAAACAAGAAAATAGAACTCAAAATATGGCTATATGTATATTTTTATTAATATTTAGTAGAAGTAACAGAGTGACTCGAGAGTTTCGTGCGCTGCACCAACGCACGAAACACTCGGACATTGGGTCACTCCGTTACATCTGCTAAATACTTATAAATGTGTGTATGTATATATATATAATAAGCATACATACACACACATATATAGAAGTATACAAACATACGCACTCCCACACGCAAACATACCCAGCCGAGGGGTGCAGAGCAGATAAAATGGAAGCTACATATGTTTCGGAACTAGCTGTCGCTCATTACGCAAGTTTTACGCTCAGTTAATCATCAGGCTACAAGTAACTTGATGAAGTTTACATGTCGCACGGAACTCCTAAGCAATACGCAACACAATGGCGAGACCAACTGAATAGAAAAGTCAAAAGCCAAAAATAAAATCAAGAAAAATCAACAGTTAGATTTTCGAATCAACTCAGCAAGTATTTTAGAAATGATTATGTTAAAGCCAACTTAACTACATTTTCATTAATATAGTCTAAGGTGAGTTGTTTTATGGTGTGTCCAACTGTTGATAAGTGCTATGTCTACGGTTTCGTCGCTGTGTTTTGTTATTTCGATAGAAAACAACTAAATGAATCATTATTGTTATTTATTTGTTCTGTAGATATACAAGAAAACATTTATTAAATCTGAAGGGTTCGTGATTGTTATTGCATTGAGCGCTAAATCAAGCACCGAACTAAATAATTAACATGGCTATGTAAGGCAACTTATTTCCAAAGGATTGCAGTGCTGGCTTCGAATTCTGCCAGTATTAATATTTAAAAAACTGGCCTCAGCTAAGGTTATGCGTACTTAATGGGAAACGTATCGTTAGCTTTATAAAATAAAAAGCTATTGGAGTAAATAGGACTCTTGGTCGTTCTACATTCATTTCTTTTTTTCATTTCCAATTTTACTTCGTTTTGTTGATTGTCCAAAATAGCTTCCATTTCTGTACATGTACATGTGGGAGTAGTTTATATTCTGTATTCCTACCAAAAATGTTTGGACTATGATCAAAATTTCTACGTGACTACGCATTGAACAACAGCAGCACATGATTACAAACTTTGAGAGAAAAATGAGAGCGAGCGAGCGAGAGAGAGAAAGAGAGAGAGAGAGAGAGGGGGAAAGAGAGACAGAAAGAGAGATAGAGAGAGAGAGCGAGAGAGTGAGAGAGAGAGAGAGCGCGAGAGGGCGAAAGAGAATGAGAGAGAGTGAGAGAGAGTATCGCGGTAGTTTACTTGAATTACTAAATGTACTTAACATTCACCTTTGCATTACTAGATGAATTAACCAAAGTTAAATATATAAAAACGGAAAATTTTCACAGTGTATATTGAGTGCAGGTCTTTAATTCATTTTACATATGTTGATTACAGCTACGTTATACTAATAATGACCTTAAAAAATTTAGAATAAAATATGGATAACTGTTTTTCCAAAAATATAATTGACTCAATTTACCAGCGTCGTATTCTAACTAAAATGCATAAATGGAGAAGATGGTTTCTGAAAAACGGAGCAAAACTTCACCACAAGAATTTGGATTAGGAAAACGATGTGTTACCTCACTTTTCCATTGACACTGGCTTACGCTTATTATCCGATCCTAATATTCTGCATTAATATTCTTCGCACTTTCCCTTGCGTTGTTGCCTTTATTGAACTCATAAAGCTAAATATGCCGAACATGCTCCTTTGTCACTTCCATTATAGCTTTGAAAAAAAATAATTTAAAATCGAATTGTACTTTTCAAAACTTGGACTAAGAATAAGTGCAAAGTAAAATTACCACCTGCTTTTATAGCAAGTTCATGCAGTTAGTTTATTCCACTCCACTCTGACTTTAAATTCACGCAACTGAAAAACCACATTATTTATGAGATGACCCTGTATATATGCACATATATTTATTTATATATATTTACATATGTATATGTATGTGAGTAACTGGAAGTCAGGTTATTCCAGTATCAAGGTACTGTTGAAAATACCTCACAAATTAGAAAATTAAATTTAGTACGCATAATTTGATAATTCACACACCTTCAACGACTCACTACACACAAAGTATTAAATACAACCAATTAATACATAATAGTAACTCGAAACCAGGATCTGATATAGATAGCTGCGATGCAAA
This sequence comes from Octopus bimaculoides, assembly GCF_046866305.1. NCBI lineage: Eukaryota > Metazoa > Mollusca > Cephalopoda > Octopoda > Octopodidae > Octopus > Octopus bimaculoides. Next base: position 8,894,136 of record NC_142937.1, on the reverse strand, counting down.
TACATGTTCACTGAAAGGCGTATGTCCAATTAAGACTTTAGCACTGGAGCTAAAATGTTAAAACGAAGCGTTATAATATTTCAGCTACAATGGTTGAACAAAAATCACTTTTAAAAATAGGTAGAACTAGCTTACGCAATCTTCTCAACTGGGAAAGTAATGAAATTGTAATATCTTTCTAATCTTGATATCTTTCTACGCCCAGAGAATAAAGGCAAATGGATCAATAATGCTGTTTTGATTTTGATTCATTGTCAAAACTGCAAGCACCAACGGACAAAATAAAGATGTCTCTTCTGCTTGATGAAGAAATATAGCAAAAATCTTTTCCTTTAATTATTTATTGTTTGTGAAATGTACTGGTGAAATGTAAACATGAGAATAAGCCTGTTGTAAAATCATTCAACTACAAAGTGCTAAAACTTGAGGTAGCGACAAAGAAAAATTTCTACTTCGAATTAGCGAATGGATAACTTCTGTTAAATATATTCAGGACATATTTTGTATGTAAGTGCCTATGTATGTATGTATGTATGTATGTATGTATGTATGTATGTATGTATGTATGTATCTATGTATGTTCTATATCCTTGCGTTTGGATATATGATCTAACGAAGCCGAGGCAAAGCAACATACTTCGACTATTGCTACACGAAACTCAAAACACCTCAACGACACATCAGTATGTATGTATGTATGTATGTATTATGTATGTATGCATGCATGTATGTATGTATGTATGCATGCATTAATGATTTTTCTTTGAGTTTTGTTTAAGTCCTTGAGAGAGCTCAGGCCGGTCGCTAACAAAACAAGACATTTTGTCTTGAGTTCCTGCAGTTTGTAAATATGTAGTTGAGTTGGTGTTTTGTTTGGACTGTCGATGAATACACCTAAGTACGTGCTTCTATTTACATAAGAATCTCAGATGGAAAATATTTGGAGTGTCTGTATATCCTTCACTGTTGCCATGCTGGAGCACCTCCCTTAGTTGAAAAAATCGACCCCAGGACTTATTGTTTGCAAACTTAGTACTTATTTTATCGGTCATCATTTTTGGCCGAACCGCTAGTTTACGGGGACGTAAAAACCCACCAAAATCGGTTGTCAAACGATGTGGGGACGGGACAAAGACACACAAACATATATACGAAGGGCTCCTTTCAGTTTCCATCTACCAAAACCACTCACAAGGTCTTGGTCAGCCCGAGGCTACAGTAGAAGACAGTTGCCTAAGGTGCCACGCAGTGGGACTGAACCCGGAACCATGTGGTTGCGAAACAAACTTGTTACCACACAGACACGCCTGTGGTGCCTGTGTATATGTGTGTATGTTTCATCCTGTTTGTCGGAAGTTGGATCAACTGAATTAACTTTTTCTCAATGAACATGTAAGCATTCTACAGACACGTGAAGCTTCAACGTAATTCTTGACTATAACGATTTCTACACAGTGTGTGACAAATCTATACCGTGTGAATTACAGATATAATCTGCCCACGGTCTTCTGTAGAGTTACTGTTTGCTCAGTTACACTCACAAGTTATGGGTTAACCCGAGGCAATACAAAATATCATTTGACCCAGATGTTACGCTGTGACGTATATTCCGTGACAGCGTGATTGCAGACCGAATTTCAAGCGCAGGCGAGGCTGTGTGGTAAGACCTATGCTTCCTAGCCACATAATTTCAGGTTCAGTCCTACCGCAATCCCTTTCCGAAAGTGTCTTCCCCTATAGCCCCGAGCAGACCAAAACCTTGTGAATGGATTTGGTAGACAGGAACTGAAAAACATGTCGTATATGTATATATATATATATATATTTATATAAATAAGGATAAGATCGGTATTTAAAATATTGATCTTATCAAGTGGTCAGCATGGGAATAAAAACCATCAAAGGTAATAATTATTTAAAATTATAATACAGGGTATCAAGAGATACCACCACGCTGAAAAAATAGCAGTCAAATCCTGACTCCAAAACCACAATAAATGTCCGCAAGGCACGATTAGCGAAGACGAAGACCAAATAAACCAGTAAAAATAATAAGATAATTTCAAATCCTGGATTTCTGGCTTTGCATAAATGCTCTGCCTTCATCAGTGAAATATACTCAAGTACATAAATACAAATACATGTATATAAACAGTATACTTACATATACAGACGTATACACACATATATATGCACGTATGCACACGACTAGCTTAAATAGCCCGCCTAAACAACTTCTCGTGCATATATATGTGTGTATACGTCCGTATATGTAAGTATACTGTTTATATACATGTATTTGTATTTATGTACTTGAGTATATTTCACTGATGAAGGCAGAGCATTTATGCAAAGCCAGAAATCCAGGATTTGAAATTATCTTATTATTTTTACTGGTTTATTTGGTCTTCGTCTTCGCTAATCGTGCCTTGCGGACATTTATTGTGGTTTTGGAGTCAGGATTTGACTGCTATTTTTTCAGCGTGGTGGTATCTCTTGATACCCTGTATTATAATCTTATATATATATATATATGTATATATATATATATATATATATATATATATATATATATATATATATATACATATATACATATATATATGTATGTATGTATATATATATATATATATATATATATATATATATATATATATATATAAATACGTATATGTATATACGTATATATATATATGTTCATATGTATGCCTGAATGTATGTGTGTGCATGTGTGCCTGCGTAGGAGTGTGCGCGTTTGAGTTAGTCCGTCACCACCGCTTGGCAACTGGTATTACTTTGTTTAGGTTCTCTGTCTATGTACAAACAGACAGTCATATTATACACGTATATATATGTTTATATATATATATATATATATATATATATATATATATATATATATATATATATATATATATACATATATGCATACATATATGCATGTATGTATGTATGTATGTATGTATGTATATATATATATATATATATATATATATATGTAATATATGAGTATATGCATATATATGTACATGTATGTACATACCTTCATCTACATGTACATATAGATACATATCTGGGTACATGGCGTTGCAAAAAACCATGGACAAAATGATAAACAATGTACAAAAAACAAGCAGGCCACATAGAGAACATATCCTTCATCAGCTGCCACCATTAACACACAGGCGTTTCGAAGAGTTAGGGCAGGACGCATCATTAAAATGGCTCTTCCCACGAACACAAATTAAAATTTGTTCGTGGAGGATAGTGGCGGACGGAAAACAAGACAGGAAAACGAAACGGTGAGAGGAAAAGAAATGGAGAGAGAGATATAGATATGTCTGCATACAAATAGACGTATATACAATACGCGCACATGTGCATTATATTTAATTTGGTTGTGCTAAGTTTTACCAGATTTAGATATTAGTATGCAAAGAAATATACAAGGCATATGAGTAGTTTATAAGTATACAATGTATATGACACCTTTGAGCGAACCTGTGTGTGAAGATGGTTTTAACTTTTCTTGTTCTAAAACACAATTATGGTGAAAGATGCCCTGAAAGAAGTTTGCAATAATTTCTTTAATAATAATTTCTGTAATAATAATAATAATATCTCTATATTATACATATACACACACACACACACACACACACACACACATATATATACATACAATATATACATATATGCATATATACACATACATATCTATATATACATATACTTATACATATAACACACACACACACACACACATATATATATATATATATATATATATATATATATATATATATATATATATATTTATTTATATATATATACCTATACACACACGCACACACGCATATATATATATATATATATATATATATATATATATATATATAGGTAGATAGATAGATACGTATACTGAAATAGATATACACGCATATACTTATGTTTGTTTACATATACATCCACACACACACACAAGCTTGCACACACACACACACACACATATGTATATATATATATATATATGTAAATGTATATATTTACATCATAATATACACAAAGATACATCTATAGAGATACATATAAAGCATTATTACTGATCAGGTGTTTGGAATTTTGTAATAGACAATGATATTTAATTATAATATCGTTTTTTCTCTATATTGTATATTACAATGTGCACAGTGGGATATTCCTGTAATCAGAGATCAGCTGGAGATCGCAATAATTTCAATAGATTCTTATAATGTCACTCTCTCCAATTATTGAAGTTATGCGAATTATTTGCAGTTCATTCTACCTCATTTGCTTTACTTTTATCCACACAATCATCAAAACTCTTCAGAATAGTCGTAAATACTTCCACAAGGCAGCGGCTACTTTGTTTACCTGTTTAACTCGTTTTACTTGTCTGTGACTGGTTTGCTCCTAGGTTTGCCCTTTTCTCAAATGACTTTGCCGATATATGTATAGGAGGAAGAAATCTCTGCTTCCTTCGGCTGTTCATGAATCATCACCCTGTTATCCATCTTAAGTATATTTCTTGCAATGTAAGACATTGTGTTTCAGTCTACCAACCCATGACAGTCTTGCCGTTGTTCTTTTTTTATTTTTACAAGGAGGGCTAAAACGGACACTGTAAGAGAGTGACACTGGCAAAGCCGTGCTGCACACGGCGACTTATCCTTCATATATTGTACTTTTCCTTTCATATTTTCATATATCTGCTTGATGTTATGTTCTTAAGTTATCCTTAACGCAACAGTTACGCACTTTTTGTCGATTCACAGCATGCCATAACATCAAGGCGTTTCTTCGATATTCTAGTATAGCATTAGAATACAAACATTCTCTTCAAAGTTGCTTATACTTTTCAGTAATTAACACTGTTGATCAGTCTGATTCTTAACTTTCGTTTGTTCACTATCCTGTGTTGCTTGTTTTCATCCACTTCGTGGAAAACAAATGGGTGCAGTTGGTGCTTATTCTCATAATATTGATGTTGCTGTATTGCTATTTTAGCGCACCAGTAAGACTATTTAATACTCGATTATACTGCCAAACATCTACTGGCTTCATACTACTTAGATATACTTAATGAAGATGTACGGTTTCCTCTCCGATAATATTGAACAGTGTTAAACAATCCCAAGCACTTAATGTTCCTCGGTAAAAGAAACGTGTACTTCTCACTTAGGAGAAATAACAGCCTCATTAGTTTCTTTGCTCAGCCATCCTCCATGCAATACTACGCATGCTCATTGGCTTCTCACCGCTACACCTAACTTGCATGTTACTCTTTCTTAAGCTAGCGAATTTCCAAATTTCTTTCGTCACTATATCTCGCTTGCTTCTATGAATTATATGTCTCAGGTCAGCCCATTTATTCTGCAGGGCATCTACAATCACTTTCATTTCTATATTTGTTATTGACATCAAAGTAACTTTTTTCCTACTTCATTGCTTTCATATGCTAAAACTATTGCCTGACCCGTAAAATCAATAGGATTTATAGAAATCTATCGCATCATGTAGCGTGTTGTTTTGCAATTTGACTCTCCAGTATCCGCAATGTTAAAGGTATTTGATGACTAGCAGTTGCATAGTGCAAACTAATTATTGTAAATCATGGCAAGTGACTAAGTCACTCTCACGGGAATTTGTTCGCACATAATTCTTATTCTTTTTTCCTCACCTTTCCTAAGGGTATTTCGTGATTTTATGCATTTAGAATGGCTATAAAAGTTTTGGAAAGGCCCTATTTGCAGCATCACTCTTTGAATCCTCTTGTTAAACTGCCATTTTAAATGCCAGTTAATCCTTGTCGAGACTTTGAGAACTCAATGCAGTCTAGGCATCGTTGAAGAGCACCGCGTAGATATGGTTATGTGCATTTTCGTTGAGTTCCCCTTAATCGTAGAAATCCGATTCATCCTACTTTCGAAACGGAACTACTTAACCAGATCTTGCATTACGGACAAATTTTGAAGGCTTTTCTATTATGCATGCAATCCGCATTGATGGATTAGGTCCGCCAAAAGCTGTAGGAAAATTTTGCTTGCATCTGGTTTCTATTGACAATGAATGCATTATTCAATAAAGATTAAATAAAATTACAAAGAAAGCATTAGGGTCATCCATAAAAGATGGCGTTGATAGCAGTACCGAAGATTTTAGATCATCATTACCTCTTTGTAATAACTTGTACTTTTCAGTACAAACACTGTCGTAAATTTTTATTACATAAGAAAGTAATAATGAATATGAGTTAACGCTGTTTAAATGTTTTCATCGTCTCTAAGCGATTATTTAGGCTCCAATAGAGGTTACAGAGCAAATCTCTTTCCTTCTAAGAACAACTCAGTAACACGCATGCACATCCATATACACATTATACACACGTGTGCTTGTATGAATTTGTAACTATAGGTTGATGTGAGAGTGTGTAAATATATACATATATATATGTATATATACATACATATATATACATAGATACATATATATATATATATATATATATATATATATATATATATATATATATATATATATATATATATTTGAATATACATATATACATAAAACACACACGCGCACACACACACCCCACCATACAATTCTAGTCTTTATTATCCCCACATTTTGTCCTAAGAGTTTCAAAGTCTTGACGTAAAACTCTAGGTTTCATTTCCATAGCTAATATTCACAATTCTTATCGCTATCAAGCACATTTCGATTTCGTGTTTTATTTAAAACTCGAGATATATTTTTTATTGATTACCCTTCCTTATAAAAAGCAAACGCACATACACGAACACAAACACACATACAATCTCTAATGCACTCACACATTCACAAATATACAACCGAAATCTACTTACCTCAAATTTAGCTCCTCTGCGATAATCCCACATGACATCACACCACATCACACCACCCCACAACCCATCACACCACCCCACATCACTGCACACCACCCCACATCACTCGACACACACTAGCAAGGACCATTCCCCAGCATCCACACCACACACCATCATCCACACACCCATATGTTACACACGCACACATCCAAACACGTCAAAGTCACTTACACCTTCTCACATACACACACGCACGCGCACCTTCGTTTTGGCATCACCAATACTTTATTATCTCCCCTTCTTTCAATCAGTCGTCATGCTTGACCGTTAAATCCACAAGTTTTTTATTCTCTCTCTGTTTATTTTCCCGTATTCCTTTCTGTTGAAGAACGTAGGCTCGAAACGTAAAATACTTTCTCACTTTCCCGAGCGTCAAACTAATACACCTGCTTGTTGTTCATACACGTTCATACACCTGTCTTCGTCTTTTGTTTTTCTGTAAATTTCAACTATATGTATGTGTGTGCGTGTGTGTGTGTGCGTGCGCGTACACGCATATATCAACACATAGAGGACGGAGAATTATTCGCTTACGCACGTTTGAGATAAGCTAACATTTCAAAATTCTGTGACGCAATAATCATGCATAATCTATCCCATAGTTGATCGACTATGATTTTACAGAGATTGAGAAATTGAACACCTTTCTATCTTTATTATATTCTTACGACAAAGCCTAGGACAGAGAATATTTTGTGGGAGATAGTTGTAAAGCTAACGATATTTGATCAGTATAAGGTTTAGAGAGATTTTATAGCAAAAGCAAACGTTTTTAGGAATAATATTTATCAGGTCAGGCTAGAAATAAAATATGATACTTAGTTTCCTAAACCCTACCCGTGAAACTGAAGAATATTCATAGCAAAACTTCCTACCCGCTTAATCTATTCCTAGTCAATTGAAATAAATAGTGGAGGTGTGTAGAAGAAAAATATTCTGTAGGAAATTATTTAGGTTACGTTGGAAATGTCATTTGATCAGTATTATATATAAACATTGGTTTCAAATTTTGGTACAAACCACCTATTTTAGGGAAGAGATAAGTCGATTACCTCGATTTCAGTGTTCAACAGGTACTTATTTTATCGGCCCTGAAAGGATGAATGTCAATTTTGGTCTCAAGAGAAAGACGGACGAATTGCCGCTAAGCATTTTGACGGGCGTGCTAACCAGTTTGCGAGTTTGTCGCCTTATTAAATATTAATATTATCTACAAGTAGGAAACAAAAGCCATTAATGAGATTTCTAGAGGTGAATAAAAAATATACTATTTACTAGGAAAGATATTCTATTTTAAAAGAATTATTTTTCTGAGAAGAAATAATGAAATTTAAAATAATTGTAACATGATTACAATAAAGATGGCAAAATTGAGATAAAAATAAAATATGAAATATTAAAAAAAAAAAATTTTTTTTAAAGTAGTGAAAATATATTAAAATTGATATTAATAATTAAACTAATTATAGAATTATAAAAAGTTAAAATAGAAATAGTAACCCCCCACTAATACTACTACTACTACTACTACTACTGCCGCTGCTGCCGCTGCTGCCGCTGCTGCCGCTTTTACTGCTGCTGCTGCTGCCACTACTACTACTACTACTACTACTACTACTACTACTACTACTACTAACAACAACAGCAATAATGATAATAATAATAATAATAATAATAATAATAATAATAATAATAATAATAATGAGAATATTACCAACTACAAAAAATAAAAATATTATTAATGATTAAAAACTTAAGGTAACCAAAATAATTCGATAAGTAATTAGCTGAAATAGATATTAGTGTAACCACTTTGTTAAGATGTACAGATTTACATAGAAGAACCGTTAAAACCTCTGCAAGTAAATGGCATACTGTTTAGTGTTAGTTAGTTCTCTCCGTACCACGGAGCGCAATGCCGCGATGCGATCTTTTTAACCAGCTCTGTTTTCTGCCACTGTTTTAGACTCATTCACCACCCTTTCCGTCTCATTTGCCCGTCATTGGTCCTTTTAATCTGATGTCACTCATGACTAGCACGTCTAGTTTATACCTCTCCGTCACACGGACAACATGAGCTGCCTTGGCTGCAGTAAGCATTGTTCTTATGTTCCAGCACCCTATACAACTAGGTTTTGAACTAGGTTTTGAACTAAGTTTTGGACTGATGCATTTTCTGTAATCAGTAATCAACTCAATTTTTACGGGTGTGGCTGATTACATCTCCGCTCAACCCATCAATCCTGTAATATCTGGCATTTTTACCGAGGCGTGTGCTCTCTATTCACCCTACCATAATATACAGGATTTGCCATTCTCAGTCCAGGATATTCAATATATTTAATCCAATTTGTATTACTTAGTAGTTACCCTAATTTCTATTTAATCTACCATTTTTATCTAATTATTTTAGTTATCTGAATCTTCTAATTATTACTATTATTATAATAATTATTATTGTTGTTGTTGTTGTTGTTGTTGTTGTTGTTGTTATTGTTGTTGTTGTTGTTGTTGTTGTTGTTGTTGTTGTTGTTGTTGTTATTATTATTATTATTATTATTATTATTATTATTATTCAGTTGCCGAGGTCGACTTCGCCTTTCATCATTTCGGAGTCGATAAATTAAGTATTAGTGAAACACGGGTCTATATAATTGACTAGTCCCTTCTCCCAAAATTTCAGGGCTTGTGACTTTAGTAGAAAGACTACTACTGCTACTACTACTACTACTACTACTACTACTACTACTACTACTACTACTACTACTACTACTATGTTGTCGTTGGAGTTATTGTTGTTATTCTTTTATTTTTAAAATCCTGTAATTGCTGTAATTATTTTTTATTATTGTTATTACTTGTTAATTTACATTTTAATGACCTAATAGTTTATTTTTTATTGTTTAACCTATTTCTTCCTTTATTATATTTGACCTAATAATTTATTTTTTATTGTTTAACCTATTTCTTACTTTATTATTCGTTTATCGTAACATATCTTAATCATATTACAAGAATTTTAATTTTGAATATTTATTTTTTTAAGGAAAATAATTCTTTGAAAATAGAATATTTTCTTACATAATATAAGACTTTTATTTCCCGATTCTCATTATGTGTTTGTCTTCTGCTCTTTCTTAATATTTATATTTGATAATGATCAAATGACATTTTTATCATAACCTAAATAATTATCTAGCGAATACCTTGGTTCTATATACCTCCTCTGTCTATTTGAATTGGCCAGTAATGGAGTAGGAATTTTTGCGATAAACATTCTTGAAGTTGACTTGTGGGATTTTGAAAACTAAGTATCATGCTACATTTTTAGCATGAACTAATAAATATCTCCATTATCACTTACATTGGTCAAATATTGTTAGGATTACTATTCTCTATGTCCCCTGTCTCTAGAAGTTTGAGAAACGGGTGTAAGCCTAGGAATGTCACGTTGTTAAATAAATATATATTCACTTCTTATAAATCCTAGGATTTATGGTTTATAAACTCCTCATCTCGATTGACACTCTACGCTATAATTCTATATACTAAATTTACTATGTGGATTGTACGGTGAGTCCGTAAGGGGAGCTTTCTGGGCTAGCCACATGATTGTCTGAATCCATATCTTATAATACAAGTGTATATATATATATATATATAGACAACATTAAATCGCTAAGCGAGAAGTAAACAGTAGCAGTACGGAATCGTAAAATATAACTAACTAAATGTAGCAGCCCCATAAACGACGATGATACTATTGTTTTTAGCCCCACGAGGACATATCCCCCGGCTTTCTAACGACACACTGTCTGTGTCCGATTAGTCTTTGCGGGGAAATCATCGTTCCAATCTCTGGCCTTACGTGATACACACAGAGCCGGGTTTCTGGGTAGTAACCCGTCATCAGTGGGTGATAAACACGAGTTAGTGATGAAAACTCGGAAAAAGCATATAGCATTTTGCGTGTGGAATGAGGTTACATTATTGCTTGTGATCATCACACACTAACAACAGGTTACTACCCAGACACCAAGGTCTGTGTGTATCACGTAAGGCTAGAGATGGGAAAGATGATTTACCCTCGCAAATAGTAATCGGACACAGACAGTGTGTCGTTATCCAACTGGAGGAGATGTCCTCCTGGGCTAAAAAAAAACAAAACAGTAGTATCGTCTTCTATGGGATCACCACATTTAGTTGGCAATTATATTTTATATATATATAATGTTTTATATAAATAAGGATAAGATCGTTATTTAAAATACTGATGATATCATGTGACCAGTATGGGTATAAAAACCTTACAGGTATTAATTATTATTAAAACTATAATTAAGGGTGTCCTAGAGTTACCACCATGCTAGAGATAGCAGTCAAACCTTACTCCAAAACCACTTCATGTATTCATACAGCACAAGGTGAAAAAACAAATAAACTAGCAAAAAATTGAAAAGACAAATAGACAAATAAACTAGTAAAAAAATTATTGGATAATCCCAGATCCGGATTTCTGGCTCTGTATAAAAATATATTCTGCCTCATCAGTGAGATTTACACAGATAATGCGTAATTACAAATACATATATATATATATATATATATATATATATATATATATATATATATATATATATATATATATATATATATATATATATATATATATATATATTATATATATATATATATATATATATATATATATATATTTATATATATATATATGTATATATATATATATATATATACCACCTGTCCTCGTCTGTTGTTATTATTTGTATATTCTCCCCTATATATATATATATATATATATATATATATATATGTATTTGTAATTACGCATTATCTGTGTAAATCTCACTGATGAGGCAGAATATATTTTTATAGAGCCAGAAATCCGGATCTGGGATTATCCAATAATTTTTTTGCTAGTTTATTTGTCTATTTGTCTTTTCACTTTGTGCTGTATGAATACATGAAGTGGTCTTAGAGTTAAGTTTTGACTGCTATCTCTAACATGGTGGTATCGCTTAGATACCCTCATATATATATATATATATATATATATATATATATATGTGTGTGTGTGTGTGTGTGTGTGTGTGTGTGTGTGTGTGTGTGTGTATGTATGTACCTATATTATCCTCTAGTAATAGCTACAATGGATTTGTAGCAACCGGTGTGAAGATTATTTGAAGTGTTTTGAAGTATTTATACTTTGATCATGTTATATGCATTACAATATATCAATATCCATATCCTTAGTTTGAAATCTGAAGTCTCACTGAAATGTATTACATATTTGAGTGAAAGTTCCTCATCTAAGTGTGTAATCTATTGAAGTTCCCCGTCTTAGTGCAGTAATCTATTGAAGATATCTTACCGTATCGTTCCTGAAACAAAAATGGTAATTTGACCCAGTTAAACAACAAATAAAATTTTCATTCTCGATTTTCACGATGGCATTTTCAGTTGTTCGATGAATGAAGCGAGCGGTCTATTGAATGATTGCGTGAGGGGTTATTACATTGGCATATTTCTTTACCGTGGTATTCCAGCGAAGTCAGGGTGATTCCCTATGTAACCATATGTAACCAGGCTGAGATTTCCATGCAGGTTCTGTATTTCTAAGTTCACTGAAAATGAGTCGGTCCACCAGAAGGTAAGGTAGAATACACTTACTCTAAGTGCCGAAATTGGGTCATAATGATCTCGAGACGGATTTCTTAGCTATTCAGTCATGCCCATTCCCCAATACGCACATATACCATATAATATGTAATTTCAAACTACAGTCATGCTGATTTCCCTTTACATTAGTTATAAGATCTGTAGTAATTTAACGTACAATAGATGGTACGCAGTGGAACATTAGAATAATACACTGAACACAGCACGAGTGAACACGACAGTGAAAGATAAAATGACTTTACAGCGCACAACGTAGACAATAGATAAAAGGAAATACACAGCCAATGATTTCCATTTGACATTTGTAGTATTACTCGTTCCTTTCTTCTGTCTCTCACTTTGTCAAATGCTGAAAAGATTTTGCAACCTTACAAAGACAATTTGCTATTTTTCGATGACAATTCCCTCTGTAGACATTAAGAAAGAATTGTTGGAGCGAAAGAATACGGAAGTCAGATGCGTTTTAAAAGATGACAAATTAAAAATTCAGGAATACACAGGATATAAATACAAAGTAAAACCATAGATATACTATTATATACATATATATATATAATACACACGCGCACACATACGCACGTGTATAAGTAAACACACATGTGCATATATATGTATATGTATATATATATATATATATATATATATATATATATATATATATATATATATATATATATATATATATATATATATATATATATATATATATATATATATATATATATATATATATAGTTTTAGGGAAAATAACCAATTTTCAAGAACTCATCGATGAAAATCCACTATCACATATAGAAAAATTAATAATTAAAAGCACAATAAATGAGTATAATATAAAGTAAAGTAAATGATAGTGGATTTTCATCGATGAGTTCTTGAAAATTGGTTATTTTCCCTAAAACTATATATTTTATATATACTTTATCTATAAGGCTCAATTTAATTCTAATTTTTTATAAATTGATTTTAATTGAGTTTTTTACCTGTAATTTTGGATTTTGTCCCTAATATTATTATTATATATATATATATATATATATATATATATATATATATATATATATATATATATATATATATATATATATATATTATATATATATATATATATATATATATATATATATATATATATATATATATATATATATATATATATATTAAATAGGCAAATCGATGCCGTACGACAAGGGTAAAAGTACTTGTTCGCTATGTAACTTGGAATTATTTTCCATACTTTTTTCCAAGGGTCACCTAGTTAATAAAATAACGTTTAAAGCTTACAGATGTCTACATATGTATAGACATACGTATGCATTTTATAAATAGGAATTACCGGAATGTGTATAGGCACAAGTTCGAAATTAAGGAAGAGGTATATTCATCTCTATATATCTTACTGGAATTAGGTCTGTGGCGCAAATATATGAGTGTATATGTATATGGGTGTAGGTATACATGTGGACACACGTGAGAGTGTATATGTGTATATATGTATATATGTGTGTATGGAGACGTATGTGTATGTGTGTACATGTAAACATGTAAACATATATAAGCTTATGTGTGTGTATGTGCATATGTATCGATGTATATATGGAGGTATAGCTATATGTATGTATGTACATATGTACGCATGTGTGTATGTGAGTATGTATGCGTATATATGTAAATGTGTGTGTGTATCTGTGCGCGTTTATGTGGGTGCATGTGTATGTGTATGTGTGTATATGTATATGCATGCATATGTGAGTGTATATATGTGTTTGTGTGTATAGTTATACATAAAAAATACATATAAATATATATTCGTGTGTGTATCTAAGTATAGGTATATGTGTGTGTGGGTGTAGGTGTGAGTATGTGGGTGGTGGTGTGCGGTGCGTGTGCGTGGGCGGGTATAATTAATTAATTAATTAATACACTATCGTTATAGGAAGATCCGATAGGAAATCTTGATATACATGGGGGATGAATTTTTGGCAAGGGATTTTTACGCTGTAAACCGGGCGATGTACGTCGCTGGATTTCGGTTGACTGGTTTGTTTACATTCTGTAAGAAAATAACGATGGTAGGTTGCGTGCCGTCGATTATTCTTTCACCCTCTTGGATGATGTGTGTGTTTTGCTAATAATAGTATTGGTGATGGCAATAATGCGACCCTGATGAGATGGAGTATCCAGAAATTTGTAGTATGTTGTAATTTGTTACAATATTTTACGAGACATCTTATGATGTGGTTTATTTATCCGGGATACCCTATTGAAATGTGCATAGGTTTGGCTTATTGTGGTTGTTTCTGTTATTATAATTGTTGCTGCAATAAAGTATCTTCAATGCATTGATTTTGAGCTCTATCCTTTAAGAGACATGTATACATATATATATATATATATATATATATATATAATGTATGGATATGCATATATACAAATATATATGCATATACAGGGTAAGACAGAAAGGTCACCCCGATTTTAAAAGTAAATAAAAAACAAACACATGAATATACAAGAAAAAACTTTGTATTTGTATGAAGTGCATTAAATGCCACCGTGGTTCAAGTAGTTTTGAAAATTGTATCTCTTAAGTGGCGACCGCCAAAGTTTTTTCAAGCTTCTTTCTGTGTTTGTTTCTTATCAGTCTTTGTAATCGGGGCAAGCTTTGTGCCGCACCTTGTATTATATGTATATTTATGTATACGTTTATATACATAATACACACTCACCCATGTGTGTGTGTGTGTGTGTGTTGGGATGGGCTTGCTTGTGATTTAGCATTAAGGGGATTGAATCTCTCCTAAGTTAAACTAAGTTAAGTTGAAGAACATGCATACTTAATATTTTCCATAAAATAAAATTATTCAAGATTTTAGTCGTTGGTAGCTATATATAATACTATTTCATCCTCGTTTGGAATCATCTGCATAACATAAATCGAGATACAAATTAAGTTAAATTGAACATTCCATGAAGTTTCTTAAATAGAGAGAGAATAGATTTTAGTTACAAAAGAAGAGGAACTTCATTTTTGTTTCTTTTCATCCTAAATGGTTAAGTGTTTAGCAATAGAGAAAAGAGAAAAAGAGGACTGTCTTACACGCAGGTAAAATACGTCCAAGGCAATTCTGCCAACAAAGAAGTTCTTTGTGTAGTTGCAGTTAATGTTTTCACTATGAACAAAGTTTGCAGGCCATTTCAATATATTCGTCTCAGGTAGAGACAAGTGTTTCTAGCTGCTACTTCATAATGTGGTATCCGTCAGGATGAGTTAGAATAGATAGTATTTCTGTTCATGTCTCGGCGGTCCTTGCCAGCAGTCTTAGCGGTTGATCTTACACAAGCGACCAGAGCATTTTGAAAGCGTACTTTGCTTCTGGTACTTTACCATTACAGGAGAGATTATTTTCTTGGCTAAACTAAGTTAATTTGGATGACAATCATATTTATTTTTTCTCTTACATAAAATAAATGTACACACACACACACACACACACATATAAATATATACATGTGTGCGTGTGTATTACATATATAGAATATATATTTTGCATATATAAATTTACATATACATATACATATATATATATGTGTATGTATATATATATATATATATATATATATATATATATATATATATATATATATATATATATATATATATATATATATATATATATATATATATATATATATATATATATACATACAAACAAACATGTATACATGTATATGTTTTCATACATACATACATTTATACGCATGTATGCATACATACGTACACCCAGATATACACTGACATTCACATATGAGTCAGACGTTGGATATTTTTGCGCCGATCTTAAGTTATTCTGACCGTTGTTATCTGAGACGTAATACCAAATAGTAGTCAATATATAGAAAGTAATATGTTAGCATATCTAGAGTTGTGATATTATAATATGGGATATATATGGAACAGAGTTAAACAACTCATGAAAATCGAGTCTACAGCTACCATATATAAAAATACACCTATGTAACAGCGAGCCAGACCTTGTTGCTATAAAGAGTCCTGGGGACTTGATTCATCAGAAACGTTTTTAAAAGTAAGGCAGTAATAATTATAGGATACCAATTTGCAACCACCGTGAGTTTCTTGGTCTGTTATAGTTTCGAAAGATACGATATATGAAATGAACATAATGAGACAAAAGTCCTTTTTGGTTTACTGATTACTATGAGCATTTTAGCTCCTTTACTTTTTACTCCCCCCCCCCCCTATGGTTTTTTCCCTTATTTAACGGTCATTTTCATAGCACATTTTGATTGCCTCGATAACTGAAGAGATGCTGGTGCAGGTTTCCGCCCCGATATCCGAAACTCCGAGTTTTATTATGGCAACCGAATAATTGCTGCATATTTCTATTTACATAATATCGAGGTCTCATTCATTCTTTTGTTGTCTTACCATTACTATTAATATATATATATATATATATATATATATATATATATATATATATATATATATATGTATGTATGTATGTATGTATGTATGTATGTATGTATATACAAATATGTACATTTGTGTGTGAGTGCGTGTTTGTATATGTATACATGCCTGTATGTCTGAGAGAGTGTATAACTGTGTGTGCGTGCCAAAAGGTTTGATTATCTGATGTATAAATGCATTAAAACCTGTGTATTGTGAAGCGAGCTGTACTGCTTATGTAAATCACAACTAGAATCACTGTGTTACAGATTATGGCAAGAATGGTTCTTTAGATTAAAAGTAAAGCCTATTCAACAGACTATCACCCAATTCCACACTGTCCATTTCCCTTCATATGGCATGGTTTGACCCGAAGCTATCTTGAAAACATTTGCCAAGGTGCCATCTATTGGAAGGAAGATCAATACCTTACGAAGCGAATTTCTTAACCACTCGGCTCTTACATACAAGCGCTCATGCTCACCTGATCAAATAGAAAAATTACACCATTTTTATTCAATAAATATTGATCTTGTTGAATGCATAAACCATTCTTTGTGAGAACACCCTAAGGAATATCACAGATTTCAACTGTTAACCTGCATTCTCTAGCAATGTTATTAGAACAAACACATCACACATGATTTGTTGAAGGTATTACGTATTAATGGTTATATCTTGTTTAAAGTATTATCATATAAATATAGATGCTAGAATATTTTTATTGCATTTCTAATGGTTATTTCATCACAAAGGATTTGCTATAAAGAGATTGGTTTCAAATTTTCACACTTGACATATATTTTCCAAATCTGTTGTAACATTCTCTTTATAGAAATATGCTTACCCAACTTACGCAACTACTACTACTACTACTACTACTACTACTACTACTACTACTACTACTACTACTACTACTATTGAAGACGTCGCACAGTATCCAATATTGTGGTGTTGTAGATTGAAGATATTGTGTGCACCGGGGTCTTGTACTGCTTCTAAAGACAGAACAAGGACCTCAGACAGACAGTACTTTATCCTGTATGCGTGTAGTTCCAAGTAAAGCCGGTTTTTGCAATATGCCAAGATTGAAAGGTATTTCTAAAGTATCCAGATCTTTCTTCAGGTAGGTGATATTGAACCCAATACTACGGTAACAAGAGCAACCTTTATGTTTGACTTATAGTGATTATTATTGAGTGAGAGACCAAAGCATACTATCAGAGTGACACTGGGGTATAAATATACGGAGCCGAATATACCCATCATGATTACCTGTCTGGTAAGAGTACACCAGGCACATGTATCACAACCATCTCTGCGGGACATAGTGACCTCATATTCAAGACAAACAGCGCAGGACCTTGCCGATAGGGTCCTATTACAAATTTCTTCAGGTCGAGTAGCCCATCCCACTCAAAAGGTCCCTGAATAAGATTTGTTTAAGGATGATGAATGAAACAGTCATGTTTCCATGGGTGAATTATTCAAACCCCAAAAGTTCCTCTCAACACATGCTCGTGATCAGAGATGCACATGTCGTCAGGCAAATTTTGCGAGGTCAGCTTTGTCTTTGATCATTTCGGGGTCGATAAAATAAACAGCGGTCACACGCCGACTTTGATGTAATCAAGAAGCCCCTCCACCAAACGTTCTAGCTTTGTACCATACTTTGAAACCATTTTTATGAAGGCGGTGAGCTGGCAGAATCGTTAGCACTCCGGCAAAAATGCTTTGCGACATTTCTTCCGGCAGTACTTTCTGAGTTCAAATTCCACCGATGTCGACTATTATGCTTTCGAAGTTAATAAATGAGTGCAATTTAAGCAATGATGCCTCCTCCCCTAAAAAAATTCATTTCTTGTACCTATTGTAGAAAGGATCATCATCATCATCATCATCATCATTTTTGAGTGTGCTATCAGAGTGGCACTGCGGTACAAATATACGAAGCGAAATATACCCATCATGACCACTCGCTTGATAAGGGTACATAGCACATGCATCACAGCCGTATGTGCGCGACATAGTGACCTCATATCAAGATAAACAAAACATGAACTGAACTTGCAGGTGGTGCCTAGTTAGAATTTTGTTCATGTCGAGTAGCCCATCCCGTTCAAAAGGTCCCTGAACAAGGTTTGTTTACGAATGATGAACGAAACACCCAGGTTTCCAGAGGTGAATTACTGAAGCCCCAAAGAATTCGTCTCAAATCATGACTTGATGTTCCCCCACTACTTCTGCAAGTAATCATAGACGCACATATCGTCAGGAATCTGGGACATGCTCAACTGGTTAAGGTCAAACAATAGACAAGCGAATCCGTGGTATTCAGCAGAATATTTGCCGTAGCCCATCTTTTACACTAAGGTAAATCATGTATATGATAACACTTCCAATCAGTTAAGAGAAAAAAATCATGAGAGCCACTGCCTGGTACTACATCAGAGAATTTATTATTATTATCATTGTTCAGTAGTTTTATTTTTATAGCGTGCTTTCACTTCACTACCGAGAGCAGCTCTGTGCGCCTTGGGTATGTGCTGTGGTTTGCTGTGGTGCTCTTATGTTTACTGTATTGAAAGTGTTTTGCGTAGAATTATTATTATTATGATTATTATTATTATTATTATTATTATTATTATTATTATTATTATTATTATTATTATTATTGTTGTTGTTGTTGTTGTTGTTGGTGTTGTTGTTGTTGTTGTTGTTGTCGTCGTCGTCGTCATCGTAATCACCATAATCTCTATGGCATGTATTGTAATTTTGAGCCGGTTTTGCGCATACACTAATCACATGTCAACTGTCTGAGACGGTTTTTCATAATCTACAGAAAGCTGTAGATCATGCATTTTATTATTATTATTATTGAGGTAGAGAAATCACGCTAATTTTAGGTTCTATAAATTTCTGCCAAAATTTTCCGATTTTTACTCTTTTGGTTGTTTGTTTGCTTGTATGTTTTACCAGTTTGCTGAGAAGTTGTCTGTTACGACCGGGTGTTGTTGCTTTTGAATAACAACTTTTGAATAAATCCAATCTGGCTGTTTTCCGAATTGAAAATTTTTTAGATTAACGAAGTTCAATTTCCTTTCATTAAGAAATAAGATGGAGAGAAACGATGTTAGAATAATGTTGAACACAAAATGCAAAACAGTGAGAGGGGAAAAAAAGTGTGAAGTAGAGAATGTATGAGAATGATTCCTTAAGGATGTTCAGCTAACGTTCAAGTGTCTGCACTTGTAACTGATAGCGATGCTGTTGTCATCGTCACATCAACGCAGCCTAGAAACGATATGAGGGAAAATAACAATAGCCATGTTGACAAGATCACAGTTAGGAGCAATACCAGCAGCAACACCACCAAGAACACTAATATGGAGAATGAGAAAAAGTAATAAATAGTAATAAGAACAGCAGTAGCAGTTATAATAACAATTCTACATTTGCTGACGAGTAGACCACCAACATAAACAACACCGCCGCATTCCACTAGTTATAACACTAATAGCGCCATCACAGATATCGCCATTATTGCATTCACTGAGGTTTCTGTTGCATCTCTACCACCGCCTCCACCAGCACCACCAGCATCACCTTCACAACAACAACAACAACAACAACGACAGCAGCAGCAGCAGCAGCAGCAGCAACAGCAACATCAACCATCAACAACAGCAACACAGACTTTTCTATCAAAACATGTATGAAAGCTGGTTCTTTTACAGCAGTGACATGGTTCCATGCGAAAGTTTCGATGGAAGCCAAAGACAGAAATTAAAGAAATGCAAAAAAAAAATAAAAAAAAAATAAAATCATCGACAGAAGTAACAACTGAGCACAATATGCAGGTACCATCATATGCCGGAAATGCTTCATATAAGTATGTGTCCTTGAAACTCCGAAGAGTTTTAATGCTGCATGCGAACAAGTGAAAAATTAATACAGTTCTATCTTTAAGAGATGAGGAATTATGTACATTATTTACGTTTGACGGATATTTGTCTTCATCCTGTTTGTTGTTAACACAATGTTTCAGCTGATATACCCTCCAGCCTTCATCAGGTGTCTTGGGGAAATTTCGAACCTGGGTTCTCATTCCTAAGGTATTTTTCAATGTTGTTGTTGTTGTTGTTGTTGTTATTATTATTATTATTATTATTATTATTATTATTATTATTATTATTATTATTATTATTATTATTCAGGTCACTGCCTGGAATCCAACTCGGAATCTTGGAGTTAGTAGTTCGAACCACTACGCCATATGCCCACGGGCATATGGCGTAGTGGTTCGAAATTTCCCCAAGACACTTGATGAAGGCCGGAGGGTATATCAGCCGAAACGTTGTCTTAATAACAAACAAGATGAGGACAAATATACGTCAAATGTAAATAATGTAAATAATGTAAATAATGAAGTGAAAAATTGTTTGCATAGTACGTAAAGCGAAGTAGATTTCGTAACTCAAATGAAGCATATAGTTGCGTGGTAATGAGATTCCTCACGGAAGTTCTGGCTTAGAAACACATGTCCTCTGCAGATAGTAAGATCTATGACTCCTTACCATATTACCGGACTGGATGTGATAAAATTTAAAATATCAAATCCCTTCACCAGAATTAGACTTCAGTGTGGGGTCAGTGTAGTAAACGATGTTCCGGCTACTCCACTCGATATCTAAAAAAAAATCATGCAGAAAACTGATTTGGGAAAGAATTGGAAATCTTGATCCAGGTGAAACCGGAAAACTTGGACAAGAATACTGGACTGCCGACCGGAGTGAAACTGCATGATTACGGTGGAAGGCTGAAATACTCAATGCCACACATATCGGAACACCGCGTATATGAAGAATATTTGATAACAACAAAGACCAAATGAAAAACGGCAGCACTGCAAAGAGCAAAGACCACAGTACTAAGAATTGCAGCAACTGAAAAACAGCAGCAGTAACAAGGTCGCCTTTCTTAACTACTTCTAAAACCATCAGCAACATCTGCAGAAGCAGTTTCACTACCAGAGGCCACAGTGAAGAGAAATCCTAACAACAACAGGAGCAGCAGTAGACGCGGTGACCAACCGAGCATGAAACAGTAATTCCACGACCACCACAACTACAAATACGGGAAATTACTCATATACTCATACAAAAGCCCACCAAGACGAAGAAACAATCACATATACATTTACACATCCACCGCTACCTCCGACTTCGAACGCTAACTCAAGGAGTAATTCGTACTGTCAAAAATATTCAGCCGTTCGATAATGTCGTCATAAATTAGGTTATCATCATAATACGCGCAGAATATACCATAATTTTCTTATCTCCTGAGAGTGGGGCTTGCATCAACACTGGGCTAATACTCATTTTATTTACTCTGAAAGAACGAAAGGAGTAGGTGACCTTGATAGAATCTGAGGGCCAAGACAACAATTTCAACGTATTTCATCCGATACTCTAAAAACTCTAAAACAGTGAAACTTATTCACTCATAATGGCTCTTAACCGACTTACACGCAAGCTCACACACATATATATACTTGCACACAAATATACGCACATACACGCACATATATGTTCCCATTTACATATATAGTTATATATGTAAAAAAAACTACTAACACACCCACACATAGTAAGATCATAAGTTGAGCAATTATGTGGTTGCCTGATTCCAAGTTAGTCTTCAAATTTCGTTTGGAAGAATAACCTCTCTTGTACCTTCCTATTTATATGCTTTGTTAACAACAAGAGATATAGTATCATATACATTTTTGTGTATGTATTCCTTTCTCTTCATATCTGTATATGTATATTATGATCATGGTAAAAGCGAATAAGACTACAGAATTCTCTCTTTGTGCTTTATAGTAATTAGTTTCGCTTTCTTCGTCCCGAATTTGCATTCCATTTCCGGTTGAGATAAAAAATAATTGGAAGAGACTTATTCGATCGCGCTTTTCTTCATACGAATTTTGACCTCCTGACTAGTCAAAAGAAATTTATATCATGTTCAGTTTCCGATACACAATAAAATTCTGTTGCACTCTTTATATCTAATATTCATTTATTTGTCCTTATGTCTTTATCAATAACTTTTTGTAAGTTGAATTGAAAGCTGAACAGATCGAAGTGAAAACCAAATCATTAAATTCTCTGAACACTGTAGTTCTTGAATTTAAAGTCATTTGGCAGTTGTAAAATATCGAGTTTAATTTTAAATCTCTAATCAACTAATGGCTAAACCTCGTACACGATGTAATTACTTTTTTCCAATGCATCTTAGTATTTAGTAAAAACAATAAAGGAATTAAAATTAACGAAATAAAATCACTCTCATTTTTACCGGTCTATTAGACTAAAGTTATCTTAATTGGTTAGCAAGTGGAGCCCAGATGATTAATGAATGAAACAGAAAGCAATTTATTTCCTTTAAATTTGAAGCTGTTGATGAAGAGAAAAGAAGAGAAAATAAAGGAATAAAACATTTTTTCGATGATTGCCGGAAAAATCAAACCTAAAATCTTTAATAATAAGTGTTGCTGCAGCGGTGGGGGTCTGTTTCACTTATATTGCGTTCATACTTCAAAGATTGTTAACATAGAAACAAAAATTGATCGTGAAATGCGTCCATATGTACTCGAAACTACAGATGACTGCCTTACTGGATGAAGTTCGAAGACATATGCAGTACTGAACATTTTCTTATATGTTATTGGCACTCTGTCGCTTACGACGTCGAGGGTTCCAGTTGATCCGATCAACGGAACAACATGCTCGTGAAATTAACGTGCAAGTGGCTAAGCACTCCACAGACACGTGTACCCTTAACGTAGTTCTCGGAGACATTCAGCGTGACACAGTGTGACAAGGCTGACCCTTTGAATTACAGGCACAGCAGAAACAGGAAGTAAGAGTGAGAGAAAGTTGTGATGAAAGAGTACAGTAGGGTCCGCCACCATCCCCTGCCGGAGCCTCGTGGAGCCTTAGGTGTTTTCGCTCAATAAACATTTACAACGTCCGGTCTGGGAATCGAAACCGTGATCCTACGACCGCTAGTCCCCTGCCCTAACCACTGGGCCATTGCGCCTCCACACTGAAATTTTCTTATAATACCTTTTAGAATCACCAAAGTCAATTCTTATAACGCATATTCGTTCCTATTTCTTTTTTACACGTTACTCGAAGTACAGTTTTCATTATACTGTGAAACGTATTGATGAACAACTTCAAACAGTATCGAAGAAAATCTTCAACTACCAAAATTTCATGTCCAACAGGTTCTTGCCGGAAGCATTAAATTGCATTGAATAGTCCATCATTTATAACTGACACATCTTCTATCTTCTATCATCTACATGTTTCAGAAATTGGACTGCGGCCATGCTGGGGCCTTGAAGGTTTATGACGACTAAATCGATCCCTGTACTTACTTTCTTTTAAAGCCTGATACTTATTCTATCGGTCTCTGTTGCCTAAATGCTACGTTATGGGGATGTAAACAAACGACCACTGGCTGTCAGGCGGTGGTGGGGCACAAACACATAATAAGCATACACACATAAATATATACATATATATGACAGGCTTCGTTCAGTTTCCATCTACTAAACCCACGCACACGGCTTTGTCGGTCTGAGGCTATAAAAGAAAGCACTCACCCAAAATGCCACGCAGTGGGACTCAAACTGGAACCACGTGGTCGGTACAGAAACGCAAATGTTGATATACTTATGATTATGACCCCCCCCCCCCCCACCCGAATTGACTTTCTATAACCGAAGAGTGCGTATATGTGCCTGTGTTTGTGTACATTTTAGTGTGTATATCCTGTGTGTGAGTGTATGCGCCTGGTAGTGAGTCTGTGTGTGTGTGTGTGTGTGTGTGTGTGTGTGTGTGTACAATTTTAGAAGCTTTAGCTTTGTTTTATAAGCCCAGACTTTCACTAATCTCCGAAACCTTAGATTAATCTAAGTATATCAGTATGAGATACTGGATTTTACAATTCCTTCTATAAATACGTTAAAATACGACTGAATTCTGTCTTTGTTGGAGACAGTACACCTTAATTAAAATTCTCTCCCGATACTCAAACTTTCTCTGCATACTCATATACGCACTCAAATACACACATATGCACATAAGCGTCCATATTTGATTGACTGACTTGAAACAATATCATTTCTCAGCAGATATCTTCAAAACTTTGCTCGCTGATGCAAAACAAACACAGATTGATGGATCCAGAAAGATGTCGTATATCAGATGCCCGCCGGTCGTAAATCCGTGCTTTCAAAAAAAAAAAAAAATAGTTACTTAAGGATTCAGAGTTGTAATGGAGGTATAAGCTGCCGCGTTCCCTCTATCTCATACAATACGCAAACACATACACAAATTTTCTCCCTCACTTTTTTCTCGGACAACAATGTATAAACAGTATGTATATTGGAAAATTGCGTTCCGATATCATGCCTTGTTCATGATTTTTACCATATAAAGGAAATAATGCAAAAGGAACGCAATATTTATAAAACGATGCTATGCCGGTGTTTCAATATCATGGAAGAAAGTCGGTGGTGAACTGGGAGAATCGTTAGTACCCCGGGCAAAATTCTTAGCAGCATTCATCCATTTTTACCTTCTGAGTCCAAATTCCGCCGATGTCGACCTTGCCTTTCCTCTGCTCCGAAATTTCTGGCCTTGTGCCAAAACCTGAAAGCAATATCATGGAAGATAGAACATATTCCTTAATTCATTCACATTTAAATTTGTTGATAGGAGACGGACTGATAATATATGTAATGATTTAGACAGACAGACAGACAGACACACACACACACACACACACACACACACACACACATACACACACAGACGCGCACGCACACACGCACACGTATATTTATGAGTGTGTGCATGTATGTACGTATGTGTTTGTGTGTTACACGCGTAAGAGTATTACCATTCTTAAAGGAGCATTTAGCGTCGTTAAAATAAAGTACCAATCAAGCACTAGAATCGATGTAATCGACTAACACCATCCCTCTACATCTCTTGGTCTTGTGCCAATATTTCAAACCATTATTGTTCTAGGTATAGCCTTCAATGAGAATAATATATCTGCACCCGGGAAGAGCAATAGTGGGCTTGCAAACTACTTCGTGGCAATTACATTAAATGTAGCTACGTCAAAGGACATTTTTGAAATACAGAGCTACCCTGATAATATCTAGTTGTCATGTAAGAACATTCTGTCTCTATTTCACCCGTTTTACTGTTAAACAGTTAACGAATTAGAATGAAAAAGAAGCAAAAAGAACATGAGACATGTCTTTTGAACTATGAGCTATCTCCTGTTTTCTATCTTCCATTTTAATTCGTAACTTTGCAGAAGTTTGAGTTTAACATAATTAACTTGTGTCTAGAGTTACAGCATATTGATGATTACCAAGAAGTTTGAAATAGTGCTATTTATGGTTAGCAAACCCACAATAAAAAGAAAATAAGGATTTGATTTTATATAAGAAGAAAAAAAAGAAAGAAAGTAAGAAAGAAAAGATATCTAAGAACAAAATACACAAGATCTTGAAATCTGTCTGAAAAAAGATTCTCTCTCTCCCTTCACGATATATTTCCCGCCAGTAGTAATCCAAATATAGAATTAATTTTACTAAAAACAGTTAGAGTGTGTTCGTTTATATATATATATATATATATGTATATATATATATGTTAATTCTCTAAATTAGGTATTAACAGTAACTGCACGATAAAGTGAAGTATATTGCCACTTAAATGTGGCTGACCCCTAGGGGTGGATGTTACTGTTGCTCTTAGCCCCAGGAGGACATCTCCTCCAGCTGGCTTATCGACACACTTCTGTGTCCTGTTTGTTTTGCCAAGGAAGTTATCCCTCCCTAGGGGTCAGCCACATTTAAGTGGCAATATACTTCACTATATATATATATTTCTCGTTGTTTGGATGATGCGTTGACATATACACTAAATTTTATAAATGTAAATATAAATTATATTTCTATTTATATAGAAATAAGGTTGAAATCTCCCCCCCCAAAAAATATTCATAAAAACAACAAATATAAATTGATGACATTCTCGGAAGATTGTTACTCTTCTTCCGTTTGGTAGGTCAATGTTTAACTGAAATAATGTGATGGCGAAAATTAGCTTATATCTTATTACTATTGCAATGTATCAGAAAAGACTTCACAGCTGAATCAAACTTAGCGTAAGGGGGTGTACTGAAAATTTCCTGGCTTTAAGGATATCGTGAAAGATCTGGTTGGATACCCGACCTTCCGAGTTCTTTTAAAAGCCTTAGATAAACTGAAAGACTACTGCAATAATTGCGTGAACCTGAGCGGGGAATATGTTGAATAATATCATAATTAACTGACCCTTCTGTATTATCTTTTCAGCATCCCTTCATATTAGTTAACAACAGAGCCTCTGTGCAGTTGCTACAATCATTAGAAATAGCAACCAAGTTCTATTTATTGAATACCTTATCATTTTCAAAAGAAGAACATATTGAATTATGTATCCTAGAAATATTTACTGAAAATTAGATGAATAGTCAAGTCTAGAACACATTTAGTTATAAGTCTATTTGTTCAGAAATGAGATGACGTTAAACAACAACAAAAAGAACAATACCAACTGTCAAACATAGAAGTCAAATATATAATCAATTACATATAAGAATGTATAGACTTTCTCTAGAATGACAAGTCACATGACTACATCTCTACATCTGCTCTGATGTGTTAATAGTTTACTTCCAGCACATTAAACATGTCAAAACGCTATAATACTAAACTGCTCTTATATCAAACGATTCACTGAAGAAACTATTTCTTACGACAGCACAAAAGCATTGTTTCGGAAACATATGTCTTATAGGAAAAGCTGTAGGTTTCCACGGTCGGGCAGATTTTCTATTTAAATCACTGGCTCTGCAAGTCAGAGAGAGAGAGAGAGAGATAGATAAATAGAGAGATAGAGAGAGAGAAAAAGAGAGAGAGAGAAAAAGAGAGAGAGAGAAAAAGAGAGAGAGAGAAAAAGAGAGAGAGAGAGAAGGGAAAAGATAGATTGAAAGATAGATAGATAGATAGACACAGAGATAAATATAAAGAAAGAGAGAAAGCGAGATAGAGAGATAGAGATAGAGAGAGAGAGAAGGAGTCAGAGAGAGAGAGAGAGAGAGAGAGAGAGAGAGAGAGAGAGAAAGAGAGAGAGGTTTTGCAATACAGGAACTCGTATTTAAATGTTGAGTTACGGATAATGAGTTTCCATCGAACGATCTAAACGCAAATTAAATCTCAAAAATAAATTCGGTGTCTATACAGTTTTCTTGCCTATTCTTCAACCAAACATCAACAATGGTATCGTAGGTAATATAAATTATAGAGAGCTAAATCTGAGATATACTTACTATTATTACTATTTAAAAAATTAATTTGAACATAGAAATTTCTGATGACAAAAAATCAAGCTCGTTTATATTCTGAACTAAGTCATCAGATTTTGTAAAAGTAATCAAGAGTGTCACCATTCGATATTGCACAGAAACCTTGTTTATAACAGATGACCTAATCGATAAAGATTATCGATGCTTCACGCAATAGTGACTTCCTATAAAGGCACAAAACAATAACATTTCGATGGAAGATAGTCAAGAAAATTATCTGCTGGTGAAAGCTGCAGTCGGCTGCTGTAGAATTTAAACTCAGAATTAGATGCTCACAGATATAAACATAGGGAGAGAGTAAGGAAGAGAAGGAGAGAGTGATGAAAGCGAGTGATAGAGAATGTTAGAGAGAGAGTGAGAAAGTGTGTGTGTGAGAGACAGAGCGAGGGAGAGAGAGAGAAAGAGGACGAGAGAAACATTAAGAAGGGTTGGTGTCAAATAAGTCAACGTCGAATCAGCGAAGGTAAATAGGTGGTGCCAAAATGGTTGCGACAAAACGTCTCATACCCTGTTGACATAATATCTTGTGAGTGGAATTTTACTGGCAGAAACTATGTAGGAGCACTTCATATATGTACAAGTGTGTGTATGGTAAATAAATATCTACGAAACTCACATGGCACATCTTTCAATTGTGTAATAACAATCTAGTAAAAACACTCCTTGAATGCTCTATTAGGAAAGATATTAAGTTAGAAAATTTAAAATAACCAGAAGCGATATATGTTATAACTAGACACATCAACTTCAAACGGCACTTCGATTTCGTCTAAGGAATTAATTTATTCACTGCGAGTGTTTTACAACTAGTATCGAATTACTTGCGGCTATAACGAATGTCTCTATGAACGATATAAAAGGTAATAAATGATTTCGAAAATATCAATAGAAAGATATGTGCATATTTACCTTGTGGGAAGCCTTCCGGGAAGTTTTGACGTTTTTAGATTACTCACTTATTTAGCCATTGTAGAGAGAGAGAGAGACAGGTTACTTGAAAAGATAAGTTAGAAAGTTTAGATATACATAAAGACGATACATGCATGCATGCATACATACATACATACATTATGTATGTATGTATGTATGTTTACATACAATACATATATACATACATATATATATATATATATATATATATATATATATATATATATATATATATATATATATATATATATATACATATATATATATGTATATACATATATATATATATATATATATATATATATATATATATATATATATATATATATGTATGTATGTATGTATGTATGTATATATGTTTGTATTAGCCGAAGGAGTGGGTGTGTGGTAAGAAGCTTGCGGCGAGCTGGCAGAAACGTTGGCACGACGGGCGAAATGCTTAGCAGTATTTCGCCCTCCCCATCCCCTCCCCATCCCTTCCCCCCATACACCATCCCCCTTATATAACTGTTATATTTATATTATTCCTATACTGACTGATACAAATTTCATCTGGACCCTTGATCACTTGACAACTTCAGTATATTGCATAAAAATTTATTGATACACAGGCTTTATGTGGTGTTTTTTATATTTATTTATTTATCCTTTGCTTCTTTTATTCTGTATTCACCTTATCTTTTATCTTGTCCTTTATTTTATTTTAATGGTTTCACAGATTTAGTTAGAAACTCAAAATTCTTATTTTATTATATCATTTCATTATTCTATATATTCCGTCTCTCTCTGTATACTCTTTCCCGGCATAAATTCTTAAATATTTCTATATTTAAACCTTTATATACTTATAATATTGATTTGACATGATATATTATTATTATTACTTATTGATATGGATATTTATATTTACATTTATAATTTATGATTTATTATTTATAATTTATAATATATAATCTTACATCTAATGTGTAATTCGTATACCTTCTATATTTTGAATATTTTTGATATTTAGTATTCACTTTTAAATTCTTATATCATCCTTAATACCCTTACCATTTTAGTAATTTATCTTACTAAAATGTTGTTGTTTTTTTTTGGGGGGGGGTCGAAACTCTAATCGTCCAGCTATTTAATGAGTAAAAATGATATAAAATGACCTCATCTTTTTGGGAGTAAGAGTGAATATATCAAATTCTTATTCCCTATTCCGTATTCATCTTCCTACTATACCAACTTTTGGAGTCTATTGATTGTAGTACAATTGATGCAATTTTTGTACTTAGGTGCAATCTTGAGACTCGTGATATTGTGATATATTGAATGCGACGTTTGGAATCGTACATGCAACTGGAATATAAATCAGTCTTTACTCTGGCATGTACCTCTATATTCATCTACTCTTGTTCTGAACACGATAGCGATTTAATTGACCCGATCTTGGTACTTTACTATTTAAGGAACTGATTCACTTGAATCCTGAACTTTATATATTTACACACACTCACGGACACACACACACACAGATACACACCCACGCACATGCACACACACAATATGGGGGTTTAGTTCACAGGTAATTTAAACGACTAAGCATGCTAGGTAAGCGCTGTAACGGATATATATATATATAATATTATTATAAAATCTGGTAATTAATCATATATTAATTAATATCGATTAATTATCAGGAGGCCAGCACATCTAAAGAATCAAAGAGATTCAGAAATAGTATCTGCAATCTCAGGGGATTAAGGTACATTAAAAAAAAATAACGTTGACCACTAACGTGGACAATTAATGTGCTAGAAATAGATCACATCTTGTGTCTATTAAGACCTAAATTGTTCTCAACATGAAATATAGCAGCATACTAAAACGTGAGCGGCCAAGACATTTAAAATCACATAAAAAAGCATTCTTAAACAGGGACCGGTTTCGGATTTAACAATCTTACCGATTGTCCATTCCTCTTCAGCCTGATTTGTAATGTAACCGCAATCATCAGAATCGTATACAGAGTTGCCCACCGCCATGGGTGCGCGTGTATATGATTCTGCTAATTACAGCTTAATGGTAAAATTCAAAAGTTTTCTATATTTCATGTTGAGAACAATTTAGGTCTTAATAGACACAAGATGTGATCTATTTCTAGCACATTAATTGTCCACGTTAGTGGTCAACGTTATTTTTTAAAAATGTACCTTAATCCCCTGAGATTGCAGATACTATTTCTGAATCTCTTTGATTCTTTAGATGTGCTGGCCTCCTGATAATTAATCGATATTAATTAATATATGATTAATTACCAGATTTTATAATAATATTTTACCCATTACCCATATTCTCATACTGAATATATACGACGCAGTAAATATTTTCTGCAGATATATTCCTGGAATTAGCGCGCCAAAACGAAGACTTTTGAATTTTACCATTAAGCTGTAATTAGCAGAACCATATACACGCGCACCCATGGCGGTAGGCAACTCTGTATACGATTCTGATGATTACGGTTACATTAAAAATCAGGCTGAAGAGGAATGGACAATCGGTAAGATTGTTAAATCCGAAACCGGTACCTGTTTAAGAATGCTTTTTTATGTGATTTTAAATATCTTGCCCACTCACGTTTTGGTATGCTACTATATTTCATGTTGAGAACAATTTAGGTTTTAATAGATACAAGATGTGATCTATTTCTAGCACATTAATTGTCCACGTTAGTTGTCAATGTTATTTTCTAAAAATATATATATATACATATAGATATATAGATATGCGTACGTACGCATGTAAGTGCGTATGTATGTATGTATGTATGTATGTGTGTGTATATGTATATCTATGTATGTATGCCTGCAGATATATATGTGTGTGTGCATATGTGTGAGTTAGTGTGGTCTGAAACTTAGCATTTTGTCAAACTAAATATACGGTTGTAACATGTAACACGGTCAATATCTTGAAGAGTGTGCAACCGGTTAACTAGAACAAGTAAAAAGATAAAAGTACATATTTGAAATAACATAAAAAAAAGTACAACAATCATCAATTTTACTTGTAATACCCTAGACAACGTGACTGTGATAATAAACTTACTAATGTAGCGAGTAGCAATAACCTAAATACTAATAATTTTATCTAAAGCAAGTAAATTCCCATAAATAGTAACATTATAGTGAATGCAATCTTTAAGAAAGACCAGTTTCGCCTGCTTAGCAAATCTCACCAGAGTAATGGCTTCTCACAATGATGGAAGATCGCTATATCTTGTCTCACTGACCAGTTTATCAATATTAATGCATTAGTTCCTTCTACATTATCTCCATCAAACTGTAAAGAGCATGAATGATCCAATACAATACTGGTTAACACTAATGTATGTATACACACACACACACACACACACACACATATTCATAGATATGTATATATATATATATATATATATATATATATATATATATATATATACACATATATATAAATATATGTATGTATATGTATATATACATATATACATATATGTATGTATATAATGTATATATATACATACATACATAAACACATACATATAATAAAGGCAGTGCTCCAGCATGGTCGCAGTCAAATGACTGAAACAAATAAAAAGAGTAAAAGAATAAAAGAATATATATATATACATGCACTTCATATACACACATATATATGTGTATGCACACACAGACACCGACAGACAGAACACACACACACACACACACACACACACACACACACTCACACACACATATATTCGGTACACTTTAGAAATATTGCTTCACTTAAGAACCAGAGAAAAGTTTTGGGGAATATCTAAAAGGCATTCATTTTATTAATGGAATGCAAAGACGAACACAATTTGAGATTTGAATGCCGAAGGGTAAATAGTGTGAAAAATTTTGTGCAACCCTCTACTGTGACTGCTGTTACTCCACTTCTTGTTGTCAATCTGCTCTGCTGAAACTATTACAAAATTATGCTGAAAGCTAAGAAGACAAGTCAGATTTAAAGTACACATGCTGTTTATAATTAGGCGTGTGACTCCTGCGCGCATTTACATGGGGTCACAAGCGATTTGCTCCCTATAAAAGAAAGAACAGGGCAGTGTTGGTAACGAGGTAATAGTTGCAAGATGTCATTTTAGCAGGTGAAGGTAAAATTATCAAACTTGTTTAGAAAAAAATCAATATTAGATCTAAATACGAGCAATTATGATAATATGAGTCAAGAAGTGTTGGAGCACAACAGCAAAAATCTGGAAATGTTCCAAGTACACTCGGCGCTAGACAGAAGAACTTAACTCCTACAAAAGAAACAAACCGAATCGTTTGTATGAAAATGGCGAATATTAGATATGTAGTTATGAAGCATAAATCAGCATCCATTTAAGGCATAAAAACATTGGAACCACGCCAAACCTTACACAATTCTATATCATTGCTTTTACCAGAATTACTATATAAGAATCACATTTGGTTGTGTCCGTCGGGTGTAGTACTACAGGCAAAAACATTCCTCTGTGTTTCAGTTTAATTGTACCGATTTGATCTTAGCCATTGAAATACGTAGTGACATTTAGATTAAATAATAAATCTATATATTTCATTGTAAATTTCGAGGATAACCAGCTCATTTTAATATTTAATCCATTTGCATACAAATATGCACGTTTACCCTATGCTACTAACCAACTGAACAAGGGTCCTCAAAGTCATAGCTTGACCTATTGGAAATAGCAATCAAATGATCAAATCAATTATACCATACTGTTTAAATAAAAGATGCATTAAACTCTGCAATCCATGACATAGGGAGTTTACATTACGTCTGGAACGACTATGGTGGACAAGTGAATTAGTATCTCAATTTTTTGAGGTATATTCTATTATCAGCACAATACTATATCCGTGTCTAAAACACATGGCAAGCAATAGTCTAATCCGCTCATCTATTATAGCGTTTAACAACAACCTCACAACCTCATTATAAACGTCATTATAAACAACTACAGCACAACCTCATTATAAAGAACTACAGTACCATCAATTTTCCGGGTTCTTCTTTAGCATTCAGAAATGAGCTGCAATTATGTGTATGGTTTAAGACGGAATGTCTCCCTCAGTATGATTTGCCCTGAAGCTGAAGAGATTCAATATTTTTAAGAGCTTGACAGGTAGATGAATGGGAGCTCTTGAATACTTCGAAGCGTAAATAGTAAAAAAACAGAAACTACGGATTTAGGCCTGAATGTTTATAAAATATTGAACTCTTCTAAAAGTAATCAAGCTCCAGGTGAGGTTGTAAACCGACTATAAGTACAAATCGATGGTATTCAGCACAATTTCTCTCGATCCAACTTCTGTATAAAACGATAAATATTAAGGAAGTTTATAATTAATCCTATTTCCTGAATCTAGAAATTATCAAAGGATAAATGAAATAATTTCTTGCACAATAGAGCTAGAGATAAGTTCCCGGAAGACAAAGGCGCAATTGAGCCTTACTATGCAAATATTTCGGCTTCATACTAACTCTGTTTTTTCTCTTCCTTGTGATATTCTCATCATGTTGCATATATTTTGAAGACGGGGTAGCGTGGAAATATTTCTAAGAACAAAGGAGTCAAACAGACCTTGAAGCAAAACATCAAAGAAAGAAAGACAACGTACCGCAGCCATGCAACACCCTCCTTGCTTGTAGATTTTGTAACAGAACTTGCACATCAAACATAGGAAGATGGCTCAGCCATGAAAGAAGAAGAATATGAGTACCTAATTAAGATAGACCGTCTGTCTAGAGCAGGGACTCTCAACCCTTTTTTCTACCTATGGATCCTTTGATTACTATTTTATTCTGGTGGATCTTCATAGTCATTCGATGTTTAAAATCTAGTTTTATAGAAACGTATTTCAAAATTCCTATTTCGTTTTTCACGCATTAACTTGTGTAGGCTGAACTATGTAAAATGTTAGAGAAAGAAACTTAGCTGTTTCTTGCAATACGTACCAAAACACATCTAAAGCAAATTATTTTCAGGGGCCCTTAAAATACGGTTTAGATAGAGCAAGGTTGACGATATGTTTCCGTTTCCTAGTAGGAAACATTTCATTTCATCATACTTTACCTCATATTTTAGAAATATTATTCTCCAATACTTAATCATGTTTTCTCTTACTCATTTAGTTGTTTCATACATTATTTATTTTCTGCTATATATTTGTCTTCATTTTCTTATTTTCATCTTCGTTTCTAATTTATAATATCTAGGCTGATTACTTGCTATTCTTTCTGAATAGCCATTCAGAAAAATTACCCGAAGGCTATTTCTTTCTCATAGACATACTGTCCTCTTTCACTTAAGTTCTATCTATTTCTATTACTATGATATTCCTTTCTGTGATGAATCTTCTTGTGTATATACTTACAATATACAATATCAAACAGACGATTAATACAAAAATAAGGTGGTTCTCTATGCTTATTTCGTTGAGTGTTGATTCCCAAGCAGCATTTATTATATTTGCTTTTGATTAAGCAGATAGCATACCAGATCAAGGGAGGAATAACTGAAAGTAGGATAACTAGGAATAGTAATGTTTAATCTCATCTGAATGGTATTGGGGTTATTGAGAAACAAAATAATGTCAAGGGCAAGGGTCCTTAGCAGCGTTTACCTTAGAGCAGAGTATCTAGGAAT
Organism: Octopus bimaculoides; assembly: GCF_046866305.1. Classification (NCBI taxonomy): domain Eukaryota; kingdom Metazoa; phylum Mollusca; class Cephalopoda; order Octopoda; family Octopodidae; genus Octopus; species Octopus bimaculoides. Next base: position 8,857,880 of record NC_142937.1, on the reverse strand, counting down.
TCATATATGCACCTACGCAAACATGCACACACACACACACACACACACACACGCACACACACACACACACACACACACACACACACACACACACACACACACACACACATATATATATATATATATGTATGTATGTATGTGTGTGTATGTGTCTGTGTATGTTTCTCTACACAGATGAATATATATTATACCACACCATTTTAATGACTAAATTCACCATTGAAGAATCATTAGGTACGTATACATACACACACATACATACATACATACATACATACATACATGCATGCGTATTTATACTGTATATGTATGTGTGTGTATGTGTGCATGTTTCTGATTACATAATGAATTCTTTGTTGTTCAAATACATGCTATTTGATGCATCAATATATTTCTCTTAGCTTATTCTCGTTTCATTTATGCAAATTACGTTGCAAATTACGTTGTCCTATGTCTATAAATGTACCCTTGTAAATTTTTAACCATCCTGTTTTGCTGGCGATGACGTAGGTTAACTGTTGAGCTGAAATCGTCCTGTGAGGCAGAAGCGTTTGTCCACAACTGTCCTCTTATCTCCAGATAATCAAACTCGCTTTTAATCTAGGACATATCAAATGAGTTGCGAAATTTTTTCGCCTTCTTATTTGAAGTTTGTCCTATTTATCAAGCTATACTGTAGTACTTTCTCTGAAAGCGATGATGATTTCAATGAAGCAACATTTTATAGGGTATGGTATTTATATACCGTTATTAAGCTTTGTTCTTCAAGTACATGCTACTGGGCACTCTAAGCTACACTCTGTGCAATTTCTCTTAGCTCATCTTTCACTGCGCAAGGAGGAAAGCCAAAGGTGTAACTGATGTGATATGAACACAAACAATCGCACATATATCGCAAATATTTCGTCCGATGCTATAAGGATTCTGCCAAGAAACAAAAAAGTTTCACAAAGAATATGCACTGGTATTCATAGTTATAAACATATACGTAACGCACATGCAAAACTGCGATATTTTTTACTTGCCGAATCACGTTTATAATAATATTTGTGCCCTCTTAACCGGTGTATTTGATGCCATTGATATTCCACTTAAACTATTGGGAGTCAAAATCTGCAGGAAAATCGTCAGCAGAGGGAGAATTCGAGAGCCTATGTTCAGGGAATGAAGGGCTGAACATAGTGGTTCGGACGTGACCAGATGACTGGATGTAATAAGGATGACATGAGAGATGGGGAGACGATAAGATGGATTACGAAACAAGTCAGCTACGAGGAGTGGAGTCAAAGTAACTGCGAAAAGACAGAGAGGAGACAGCACAGCTCTGTACCAGATGCTGGAGTTTGTTAATAGCTGGGTGGAAAATTGGTCAGGAGGTCCTTCACTGGATACAGTCCACAACGTCCTTGTTTGCATCAGTGAAACCACCTATTAATGACAGCAGCTTTGTAGAGTATTAGTAATTGTTGCTTTGAAGAGAATGGCTAGTCTTTAGATGCGGCAAGGTTTAGCGTTCGCTCTGTATTAGGAAGGCCTTCATTTGGAGTGACTGCGTGGTGTTTAGTTAGATACAGCTTATGTTTAGGGGCATGTCGTCGGTATCTCCTTCTGAATAGCCGGTGAGCTGAAGATTGTTATGCTGTTAAAAGAGACAATATTGGCATGACCTTACAGGAAGGTTCTCGCAAAGTCTGCGTTTATGGAATCAATGTAGGTTTGGCATGTCGTGCCTATCAGGTTTGTGAATGATGCATTGTCGGGGAGGTAAGTGGCGAATGTCGGGTCGTATTATCTGCAAAAAAGCGAGCATTGTTGGATGTTGAGAGAAAGACGTCACTAATATATATGAAGAAATAGAAAGAATAAATCCAAACCATGGGGATACACCAGAGATGATTAAGATTAAATTTGAAAACGTTCCGTCAGTACATGATTTCAGTGGAAGTTAATGGGTATTTTCATTCCGATTGTTGAGCCTAAATTATCTTAAAATCCTGTATTATGCTTAAAATACAGTGTTGCCCAACTGCTGCAAGTGTAGATAGTCTATTATGATTCAATGTATTAGGTTTTAATATTTCATTTAATATAAAAAGGTTGTGAGCTGATACAATCGTTAGGACTCCGGTCAAAATGCATAGCGTATTTAACCCGGCTTTACGTTCTGAGTTCAAATTACGCCGAGGCTGACTTTGCCTTTCATCATTTTGGAGTCAATAAAATAAGTTCCAGTTGAATACTGAGGACGATGTAATCGACTTAACCTCTGCCCCGAAACTACTGGCCTTGTGCTAAAAGTTGAAACCAACATTTCAATTAATATATGGCCTTGTGCCTATAGTAGAAAGGAATATTTCATTTCATATATAAAGAAAATAATATGAAAATAATATTGTTTTATAAACATACGTTTTAATGTGTGGGGAAAATACCTTCCAGCCAAAGGCAATGTATTATACATACACTTAA